>NC_056741.1:1279974311-1279989311 GCF_019279795.1 Protopterus annectens | reverse complement strand
AGAACTTTTTGTATACTCTACTATTTTCCCTTTTTCATTCAGAGTCTGGGTCCCTTTCCTCTGCCAAATGAAATATCCTGTACTGATGTGTGTGTCAGTAAAGCCTACCCCTACTTAGGCTTCAGTGCTTCCCCCCATCACATGCAACGCCAACCTGCATCACAGACTTTTCAAAACTTTTGGCTTGTGTGTCAAGTCTCTCTTCAGATGGAAAGCCAAGGTGCAGTAGGCAGTAGCAGAAGTGATCCATACTAGATGGCATGCAGTACGAGGGTGCAGAATGTGTGTAGAAAGGTACTAGTAGGTACAAAGACCAAGTAGCCCACTGTGTGCATTATTTTACTCCTGAACAATGACATTACTATAGGTGCTCAGCCTTTTACCTACATACTCCACATATACGCAGCCTGTAGGCGTTTTATTTGAGATGATATTTTCTTACCATCACTTTATTTACTGGACGCTGCTACCACAAAACTGCTACATGAATCTGTGTGCTGAATGTATAACTGCACAAATATAGCAATACAGCATCCCATGATACAGCATGCCAGGTACCCCAATATAAGAATCACCCCCAGCTAGTTCTTAGTGCATTTTGCTGTACTCAGAAGGCCCAGACATTTTGAATCTGGAGTTCTGTCATTCATTCCTAGAACAACAGCATACTGGTTTTCAGCTGTTAGTTGGAAAAGTACAGCAAGAATCCACAATGACAGAAGGTATCCTGCCAAGGTCCTGGGTCAGTGTCGGCATGGAGATAAAAGGAAAGGCCCACTCCTTTTTCTATCAAGGGATGAGCAACATCTAATCTCTTTTTTCACAAGTCAGTATCTAAAGCACTCTGCAGCACATGAATCCCCATATAAACTTACATGAAAAACATAAATGTGGGTATGAAATAATTCCCTGATCTGTCATCCCATGAACCCTGCCCCCTCAACACGCATACATACATGCATGCACTGCTTGTGATATACTTAGCCAATGCAGCGGTGGCGCTACCACTCTCAGTCAATCAGGTCTCTGAAAATAAAAGTTAGTAGGTATGCTGGTAATGCAAGGATAGCAGTAAAGCCGGAGTATTAGGCTGGTAGGATATGAAAGTGTACGCAACTCAGTTCTGAACTTCCAATTTCTTCATCTGCCTGCATTATTTGTTTAATGATTCTGTTTGATAAATATATATACTTTTAGGTTTTATCCATTGCCAAATGGCTTCACCAAAGCCATTCAAATTTGTTTCGGTTTTCAAGTTATTGCTACCTGCAATAGTTTTAGCACTCACAGGTACGAAAATGGTTAGCCAAAAATAGTTGTACTCACTCACCCTAGTACTCCCTCCAGTCTTGTTAGCAATAAATGGACTAGGATAACTACTACATGCTCAGAAAGTCTTTGATAAATGTGGACTCTGGCATAACCATTCTACCCAGCAGAAGTAAGTAACAAAAGCAAATGTCCAACAAAAATCAAGAAAAAAATATTTATATTGTCTTGCTATATGAACGTATGTCATTGATTCAGACAGTAACATGTTTATCTGTAGTCAGTGTACTGCAGTACAGTTAACAGAATTATAAAACTCTAAGCAAATTCATTTTTTTTTAAATATTGCTTGACATATCAGCATTCATTAAAGAGAAACAATGTTTTCCACCTTCAGAATGCCTACAGGGTCCATATATACCTTTACCCTACAGGGGTTTGATATTACATACTAAAAAATGCACAACAGGAGATGCTAGTTCCTGTTATAATAATTACCACCTTAGTCTTCCTCAAACATTCTAGAAACGGCATTCTGCACAGATTGCTGAGAGTAATGGAGCCGCAAGGCATGACTTAGTGTGAACGTGCACATTACGGTATTCTGCACAGAACACTGAGAGTAATGGCACTGTAAGGCATGACTTTAGTGTGAACGTGCACATTACGGCATTTTGCACAGAATGCTGAGAGTAATGGAGCTGCAAGGCATGACTTAGTGTGAACGTGCACATTACGGCATTCTGCACAGAACGCTGACAGTAATGGCGCTGCAAGGCATGACTTTAGTGTGAACGTGCACATTACGGCATTTTGCACAGAATGCTGAGAGTAATGGAGCTGCAAGGGATAACTTTGGTGTGAACATGCACATTACGGCATTCTGCACAGAACGCTGAGAGTAATGGAGCTGCAAGGTATGACTTTAGTGTGAACGTGCACATTTATACTGCAACACCACACTTGTTGACCATTACCAAGAAAGCTGCCTAGTCCAAGCAGTAAGTCAGAAATCCTGAATCAAAACTACTTTCATAGGGGTGCTCAACTGTCTTCCAGAAGAATAATGGGAATTCTTACTTCCTCACCAAAGGGGTGTCCTGCATACTACTCAGTCAAGCCTTGAATGCCATAGTAAAGTGATTTAAGGTCTTTATTCCAAAAGGAAATGCCCTAAGAACATTCTGCACTCATTTCCCAAGTTACACAAAATAAACCTAGGAGCTTGGCAAATTATGTAATGCTTTCATATCAGACAGTCCTACTAATATTACTATTGTATTAAAACACTTATTATAGAAGCACAGCAATAGCACAAATTAAGCCATACTCCAATAAAACCCAAATTATTACCCGAGTTCCATGTCTAAAATGCATACATTCATGCTATCATAGCTGACCTGTCTTCTTTGTCTAAACATCCACTCAGCCTGCCTTTCACTTTGCCCCTCTCTGTGTTTAAACAATCCTGTTAGTACTTTTGTTACTAGTCATACTAATGTAACAATACTTAAGTATTCACGATAAACTATCAATTATTCTGGTGTATGCAGAAAACTCAGTACTGCAGTTCAGATACTGATGCATCCACAAACCTGTCCCAACTCAGCATAACATCCAGGTAATGTTGGTAATATAGGTGGGAGGCAGCAGTGTGAGATAGTCTTCATCCTTTTTCCAATAGTATAAGCATACAGAAACTGTTCTGCTTACCACAGCTACTGATGTATCTGTACCAATGTATCTGTCATCTTGCTCACCTAGTCTGCCAACCTCCTCAGCTAGTGACAATATGTAATGCATGTTGGTACCAGATGTACCAAACTGTAAACTATAAAACAAAAAAGAGAATATGAATTTGGAAAAGTGGTAGACAGGAGCCGGGAGATAATTCTTCCATATGTTCATCATCTCTCTTTCAGCATAACCCAAGGATTGCCTAAAACTTAACAGTCTGCCTCCTTCACCAGTAAGACAAGAGATTCATAAAAGTGACCCCTTAAAAATGCATCTTCTCATGTTATGACTGTACGTCATGCAGTATGGAGGATGTATGTTACAAAAACGCAGTCCCACCGCTTTTCAATGTGCATGAGGTAAGGGCTTGAGATAGTAGACCTGTACTGCTAAAAACAAGGAATATCAGCCTACAGACTTGCTAATATTCTAGAAACTTAAAGCAGTTGTTTTATCCCTTCTTTTTGTGCTTTTTGTCCTTAACAGATGCAGGTCTATACTTTGTAAATTAATTCCTTTTGTTATGAGACAGTGTCTTGTAACATGCAATGTGCAAAATCAGCTGCACCAACCTGATGCTATAAATTAATGTACTGCTACATAGTACACCACAGAAATCACTGCTCGTTTGGCTGTAGCATCATGTTGCATAATGCACAGTAGACAGGACTTTTACACAGATGACAGAAGGGATACAACAGGTGGTGCAGTTAACTGCCACTCATCACTGTGTGGGAATTTCATCCTAGTTTACATGTAGTCACAGCACAAAGGTGTGATGGAAATTCTCAGCATTTGTATCCAGCTCACCTTGCTATGTTGTATTGTACTATATTAAGTCAAAGCACTGCATACAACAATGCAGTGAGTCTGATAATACTGAATGCCACAGCACATAAGAAGAGTGATTACACTACATTATTCCATGTGTGACAACTGGGACTGCACACTGAGGCACTACTGAAAGTATGAGAACATATTACAATGCAGAAGAAAACAGGGCTTGATGACACTATGTCCAACATGGCAGATTAGTTTCCCACGAGTATGAAGGCACCACTACCACACTTATTGTTATTTTTAACTTAGGACTATTTCTTCCTCTTGTGCATTTTTTATGGGTCTTATTTTGGAGAATGGGTACTAACTGCTATGCACACTGATGAAAGGCTGATAACTGGTAGTACAAACTGCTATGATATAACAAGTCTGTCTGCACTTGGCCATGTCTCCCCATGCATACCTATGTGGTGTATTTGTATGCAGGCTAGTAGCCACTTCCCATGCACACTGCTCAGAGCACATGGTCAGCGCACATGTGCACTGCTCACAGCTAACTAAGGCTTCCAAATGCAGTTCTTAAGATAGCTGTCAAGCACACAGCACTGTTTGTGCAACACAGCTAAGCCTTCTAGTATAGCTCTTAAGTCAGCTGTCAACAATGCTGTACTATTTCTACAACACATTTTATTAAACCTTCCAGTACATTTCTTTAGACAGCTGTAAGGAATGTTGTGTTACTTGTGCAACACATTTTATTAAGCCTTCCGGTACAGTTTTTAAGAGAGCTGTCAGGAATGTTGCACTATTTGTGCAACACGACTTTATAAGCCTTTCTGTATACTTCTTAAGACAGCCATCAATAATTTTGTCATATCTGTGCAATACAGCTTACTAAGCCTTATAGTATAGTTCTTAGGACAGCTGTCAAGAAAACTGCACTGTTTGTGCAACACATACACATCTTCTAATACAGTTCTTAAGACATCTGTCAGGCACACAGCACTGTTTGTGCAACACAGCTAAGCATTCCAGTACAGTAATTAAGACAGTTGTGAAAAACACAGCATTGTTTGTGCAACACACCTAAGGTCTTAGTACAGCTCCTAAGACAGCTGTCATGAGTGTAGCACTGTTTCTGCAACAAATATAAGCCTTCCAGTAGAGTTCTTAAAACAGCTGTCACAGAAGTTCCATTATTTGTGCAACACAGCTTACCATACCCTTTAGTACAGTTCTTAAGACATCTGCCAAGCACACTTCACTGTTTGTGCAACATGGCTAAGCCTTCTAGTACAGATCTTAAGACACCTGTCAAGAATACTGCACTATTTGTGCAACACAGCTTACTAAGACTTCTAGTGTAGTTCTTAAAGCAACTGTCAACCCCACTGTACTGTTTGCGCAACACTAATTGCTTAAATTAATAGGTTAAGCTAGGTTATTCATCAAAGCATGAAAAAAGTAATTGCTGACAAATGCTCTAGCTTATGTAGTCAATAAGCATCTACAGTACAGTGTGTATGCAAACACAAAAAAATACAATTTTTAAGACATGTATCCAAACGAATATACAAACAACAAAAGAAATGGATTTGTAATTGCAGCATTACATATATTTTATTTTTGAATATTTAACTGTATGCTCCTATACAGTCACACTGCCTTTTTAGGCTTCCATTTTAACTTTACCACACTATTTTTTTAAATCAGCCCCTAACTCTTGGAACACAGCTGACACTATTGTCTCAACATTGTCAATAAGTTTTATAGCATTTAGTGAAGGCTTTTTACTAATATACAGAAAACATATAAATTCTCAAATGATCTAATGAAACTTGATTCTAGCACACACTGCTGTACTATAATATGTAGGTATTTCACATCTGAATGCACCATTTCTTTATTATTATTAATACATGACTATGTACCACAGATTTTTCTGATCAAGTCTCAGTTGAAAATGGGGCTTTCCAGCTAGACATTCCTCGTTATCAGGCATAAAATGAATGAATGAATTAATTAATCAATTTTGTTTTAGAAAGTTTTCTATAAACATTCTGAGTTTTGTGTCAAGTGTGCAGGTGGCAAATATCGGCTCTCAGGTCACCTAAGCCCACTAACAATGTGAATGCTTTCAATAAAGCTAAATCTGGTGAGAGATGATTTCAGGAGTGACAAGGGTATATAAAGCATCCTCTCTAGACAGAATTCAGGACTTGGTGACCTCCTAGCTCATCCAAGTAATTTGCTTGAGACTCACCACCTAAGCATGCTAACATGCATATATAAATCTGACTAAGCAGCCTTCCTGAAACTTTCAGTTAAAATACTGCAAATCACAGTCAAAACAGAGCATTTGCAAATTCCATGTACTGATTTGCCAACTTGCATAACAGATGCCAAGAGAAAGTAAGCTGGTCTGCATGGCATCCTGTTGTCTGTGTGAGTTTACAGCAGAGGCTCTGGCTTCCTACCACATCACAAAGACACGCTGGCAAGAGAAAAAGTAGTACTTATATGCACTGCTTGTAGGGACAGGCTCTGGTTCCCCCATGATCCTAAATAGGATAAAGTTGGTAGTGGAATATCAATGAATGAAAATAACAAATTCTTCAGTGATATCGCCAAGTTTATAACAATAGCGGTAAAGTCAAGCCAAGAAGCACTGGTTCATCAAAATCAAAATAGCATAAACTCTTGCTTAAAATGCCATTCCATAAATGTATACCCTACACAGCTGTCTCAATTCTTTCTCTGCAGAAGTAGATAACAAAGTATAGTTGCCCAGGCAATGTGATACATGTTCTTCAGATGCTTAACCTCTGATATTTGCTACCATTTGATACTTACCTTCCTTTGTTTACCTATATGTGTATACTCAGAAAGAATAAAAATGTTACTATGAGCTATACGGACCAGAACTCAAATGCCTCCTTTTTGACATAATCCACAGGCATGCAGATTGGTCTATCTGAAACTATATGTTTTGGTAAATTTCAGCCTAATATATGTTTTAGCTAAATATTTTTTATAAACAGAATAAACATGCTATGCAGACATGTTGGACCTTCTCTAACAGCTCAGTTGTATGACATTATTTATCATCACAGGAGGGACAACATCCTCAAGGTTATAAATGCAGAGTGTTTTAAGGGTGTTTGGATAAGAACCCTACCAACTGAATACCAGTCTGCTACCCTAAATCAATGTAAGATGTTGTCCTCTAGCAATTTGGAAACTTGCATGATCTACATACTGTAAGGGAAGGAATTAGAAGGGGGTGAAATTTAAATGTTTTTCACAGCAGCAGATTCATTCATTTATTTATTAGCTTATTGGTTAGCCAGGTTAGAGAGTTTGCACTTTTCAGCCATGATTTGTATGACGTAGTGCATAATAATTTTTAATAACATTATAAACTTAGCACAGTAACACATGAGAGATACTGACAATAACATAAAGTGACACAGTGGTGAACTGACAGCCATAAAACAACACAATAACATTGGGTAAATGATACGCTGGCAAAAGGATATAAAGGGCAGGCCTGTCATCAGCATACTATCTGATACCAAAGTTGCAAAGGCTAAAGAATAAATAATAAGCTACACTTGCAATCTTAGTGACGACTGACACCATACAACAACCTTAGCTGCATAATTTTAAATTGGACATTAACTTGAAAAGTCAATTTTAAAGGAGATTTTGTTTCAATTTCCAAAGCCATTCAGGTTGGGGACAGAATGACAAGATGAGCACGACATGAAAGCAGCAACAACATTCGAGGGGATAACTATTCAGCCAAAAACTTGGTTTGCACTCAAGCATAAAGCTGTCTGTATTTTAGTCCGCTGGAAAAGATGGCTAGATGGCACTCCAGCACTACCAGGCTATACCTCATATCATGCTTTTCGGCCTCAAGTTCCAGGCCGGACCACAAAGGCAGGGGGAGTGTCCATTTTCATAAAGGACACCTACACCTCTCGATTGGTGGCTACCCAAGAAGCATCAGAAACCATACAAGTTTTACTCACCATAGGCAAAACTGACACACAACTGGTCGCATGTTATAGAACACCCTCCCAATCCCAGGAATCCCATCAAGCATTCCTGAAGACACTGGAGGATATGAATGTCACACCAAACACCATCATATCGGGTGACTTCAACTACCCCAACATAGACTGGGCCCTCTATTCTAGCCCTAACACCCTAGCCCAAAGATTCTTAGAATTCATTAACTCGAATGCTATGGAGCAACTGGTCACTTCTCCTATGAGGGGAGATAATATACCTGACCTGGTTATCACTAACATGGGGCCCAAATGCTCCGCACCGGATGTAAACCCCTCACTAGTAAGATCTGACCATAAATTGATCACGTTGAATGTACATATCCCACCCTCACCCCCAGAACAAAAGACTACAGTGAAAAACTTTAAAACTTTTCAAAAGCTGACTTTATGCTCCTTAAGTCAGAAATGGTATCCTTTAAGCCTACTGGTTAATGGAAACCACTTCCCAAAATGCTGAATTCTACACAAAAGCCTTCTATGGACATCTCCAAGAATGCATGGATCAAGCAATCCCAACTAAAACCAAAACCCTCTCCACCAAGGGAAGACGCCCGGTTTGGTGGACCCCGACTATAAACAAACTGTACAACAAAAGAAGGAAGTTGCTGCAGGACAAAGCCAAATCCCACAAGGAAAAGGCTTCCCTGATCAGCACAAGTAAAAAACTACGTTCTCTCATAAAAACATCTAAAGCCAACTTTGAGAGAAAGATTGCCAAGGATACCAAGGACAATCACAAGGCCTTCTTCAATTATGTCAGAACCTTGGGAGGAAATTCTCAGATATGCTCTGAGTTGGTACACAACAACAAAAAATTCACTGACCCTACCGACATTGCCAATATTCTGGCAGATAGGTTCAGTGCAAATTTCTCCCCTCCCTCACCCCCGAAAGGTGAAATAATTATCCCTGCTGAATGTAACCTACCTGTCATCTCAGACGTACAGGTAAAATCAGCACTCAACAAAGCAAAAAACACAGCATCTATGGGACCCGATGGTATCCCCGGTTGCGTGTTACGTGAACTTCAAGATGAACTAAACCCGCACCTAAAAACGCTATTCAATCTTAGCCTCACTACAGGATATGTACCGGAACACTGGCGCACAGCAACAGTGGTCCCACTCCACAAAGGGGGAAATTCCACTGACCCTGGTAACTACCGACCCATAAGTCTGACCAGCCTGGTCTGCAAGGCTATGGAAAGAATCATCATGGAACTCATAAATGGCGACACTGGGGATCTGCAGACCCTTGATCCCACCCAGTTTGGTTTTGTAAAAGGCAGATCCTGCCTCTTAAACCTGGTTGACTTCTTCGAGTCAGTCACTAGTGCCATCGACAAGGACAAGGCTGTCCACACTGCCTACTTGGACTTGGCTAAAGCCTTTGACACAATACCACACACTGGCATCATAGACAAGCTCAGCAGCCTAAATGTAAATCCATATGTCACAAGATGGGTAGCAAACTGGCTAAAAAACAGAACCCATAAGGTCAAAATTGCTGGAGCCATGTCAGACTCAAAACCAGTCACGAGTGGTGTCCCACAGGGCTCAGTCCTGGGACCGCTCTTATTCGGCATTTACTTCTCAGATGTGAAAGCAAATATGGGAGGATTATGGCTGACAAAGTTTGCAGATGACTGCAAACTGGGTGCCATAGTCGATTCACCTGCTGACACACACATCCTACAGAAAGGTCTCACTGAAATGGACAACTGGTGCCGGAATCATGGCCTCAAACTTAACGCCAAAAAATGTATAGTCATCCCCTTTGGGAAAAACAAAGTACCCACAAATTATCACATAGACAATAACCCACTGAGTACGGAAGAAGTAATCAGAGACCTGGGGACTCAAGTTGATAGTGACCTCTCCTTTGACAACCATGTTGCCAAAGTGGTCAGAAAGACTTTCTACCTTGCTCATCTCATCATGAAGGGATTCTCATCCAGATCAAAGGAGGTCATTGCACCTCTATATTCCTCCCTTATCAGGCCCATGATTGAATATAATGCTCCATTTGGGATGTACCTCACCCGGCACATACAACAACTGGAAAGACCCCAGAAGTACCTCACCAAGAGGATTATGGGACTCAAACATATGCCTTATCCAGCTAGATTAAAGAAACTCCAGCTCTATTCAGTAGCATACCGCCTGCTCAGAGGTGATTTGTGCCTAACATATAAGGCCATGTCCAACCAAGAACTGATGGACATGCTCCATCTCAAAAAATCCAAATCCACCAGAACCACGCGAGCTAAGGATTTCAACCTCTGCACAAATATAAATAAGACATGCTGGAGGGATAGATTCATAACACAGAGGTTACCCGTACTCTGGAACAAAATCCCAGTTCATGTGAGACAGAGACCTTCATTTGCACTGTTCAAGAAAAATCTCGATGCATGTATGGGAGATCGTAAGTTTACCCTGGGAGTCACCTCAGTGTCACTACTAGACAGAGGTATAGTATACTAAATAATGGGGTCCCACATGTGTCAATACTAGAGAGGCGCAGCTATATAATACGGGGTGGCGAAAGCCACATCACTATTGACTAGGCTTGTAAATGCCCCAGGGCAGATAGCCTAGTACACTACTATGAAACTACACTACACTACTATGAAACTATGAAGGTTTAGTTGGTCTCCTCCATTGTTCTGTTTGGGATATATGGCACAGTTCAACACCGACAATCAGGCTATCACGTTCCACCTAAAGCAACAGTACCAAGCTCTGTAAGCCTTGCAAATCTGCACACGTCTGTGCATACAATACTGCATATGCAAAAAGTACTGGCAAAAAAGTTCTCTAGACATTTTCTCAGCCTCTGAATTTTGGGTCCTTAGCTGCAGCATAGAATTTATTGATGTGGTGCATGTATGAAGGACTCCATATAGCATCTCATATGCATAACACATTTCTTTTACACCCTAGCATGTTTGCTGCTAAATTATACAACTGTAATTAACTTAATGTACATGAATTTTTCACAAATCTCCTGATATTTATTTATTTGCCTTTTCCTACTAAATGTTTATTGCTGCACTCCTCGGGTTTCAACTCGGGCACATGCATGCACCCATGCTCGCGGGCACGCTAGCACACACACACACACACACACACACACACACACACACACACACACACACACACACACACAGCAAAGGAATACACCAACATTACAGAACAGTCATATGATGTCTTAGACAAGTCTGACTCTCCTTTCCCTCTTGGTTTTCTCTAGCTGCAAGCTTATAGTAAGGTCCAAGTATGTGTACAAAACATGCAAGGATGGCATCCCTACAGCCTACTTCAATCTGTGTTTCTCATGCTACATTATCCAAGGATCTCTACCACCTACTGTCATTAGGTACCATGTAAGGTTAACGCAAAGAAAAATTAGCTTTGGCAGCAGAAAAGGACTTGGCCTTCCTCACCTAGTCTAACAACCCCCTTAGCTAGTGACGAATTTATAGAATATGTATAAAAAAGTATATCCTATTAACAGCACATAAATCTACAAATTCAAGTTTATTCAATATATCTTCAAGTGCCTCTGATACAATAGCCTTCACAGGAAGTACAACACAATTAATCAACACTTGTATAAAACTCAACCCTTACTACAATGGGTAAAACACAGTAAAACCACCAATCATATGCAATAAAAATAAATAAATCAATAAATACACATTTAAATAAGCCACATCATATATATATATATATATATATATATATATATATATATATATATATATATAAAATAATTATTATATTCCAGTTTATTTCTTGATTTAATCTATTGTATTATATTGTAATACAAAACAAGTTTCATTTTGTCTTAAAACTTCATTTATGTACTCATCATTTCATTCTGTATTACCATACCTAAAGTTTACACTAGCCTTAATATTACTATATTGTGCTTTGTGATATTCATTAAAAAGTTTAGATAAGGGATTCTTAAATGTTCTGCTATTGATATTTCTGCAGTCTTCTTTTTGCCTATTCAAAAATCTTCTTTTAGTTTCCCCAAAATATATTTTCTTACAAGGGCATTACATAGCATAAACTACATTCAAGCTATCTCAAAACATTCTATTACATAACTTAATCATATGTTTTTTTAGCTTTCATTCCATACTACAATGTCCACACCCATGAATTTGTTTAATTACTATGTGGCCACCCATCTGAAATCCTCCTTAATCAACAAGTTAATTCTTCCCACATCCAAAAGAACTTTTATAGGTGACCCATGCAGTTTTGAATTATGGTACCAATTTACTTCACAGTATCCTCAAAAAAGTTGTTCCATGCATATGTACCCGTTCATCTATTACACTTTTTCTGGAAAGAAAAATAAATACCTTATTCACGTTGCCCATGAGTCAGTCACTTCCTAGGTTTAACATGGTGTAAATTTTAAAGCTCACAAAAGTGATTCTGAGTGTTTTTTATTATTATTATTACAAATAGCTCTAAGTCCCACTTCAACTGTGGGGATTGTGAATGGCAGTTCCTAATTAGATGTTGACATCTGTAGCAGGTAATAATGAGGTTATATGTGCAGAGACTGTGAAGAACTGTAATTGTCACGCAGTTAACACATATCAATGTGTAGTGATATTAAACGATTCTCACTTTGCAAAAACTGCTGACATATTATGAATGTTATCAATCATCTTGAAAGTCCAGTTACTTACATCCTTATGACTCTGCATTAAATGCACTTCTGTAGTTAGAGAATGGTGCAAAAAGATAAAACAGCATTTTTTTATTTTGTTTTAATTAAACACGTTGTATAAAAGTAAAAAACTGATATGTACTGACAGAAACTCATGTGTAGCCATCTGATTGCTTTGAACAAGTCTAGTTTAAACAACTCATGAAGGCTACGGAGTAAGAAAAAAAAAAAGACATTGTATTTAACTAAGTAAGCGAGCAGAAAAATACCTCCCCAAAACAATGAAATGCAAGAAAGTCCAACTGTTTGAACACCATTTAAAAATATAACACTTTTTTTTCAATTTCCTGCAGGGGGTAGACAAGCTCAGTGTGGTGTGGAAAAGCAAAAGAAGGTAGAAGACGTGAGAGGCTTTCTATCACATGTGGGTTTGCATCTGGCATGAGAGCAAGTCAGTATTTGATTACAATTGATCTAGCAACTCAGACATTACTAAAGAAATGTGGCAGATTTTAGATAAACGGGCAGTATATTCTACATGACACAAGTAGAGAAAGTACATATTCATGTCTACTTGGAATGTTTTCATAAAGCTAACAAACCACAACCCCCACTTTCTGGTAGAACCAGAAGTTACCCATTCAAAGTTAGATTACTTTTGATCGTTCCTGGTGATACCCATGACAACACTGCCTGATTCATGGCAAAAAGCAATAATGAGGTTGGCTGACATATCGATAAACAATGCTGACAACCACAGCATGTGGTGAACAAAAAGCGGCCTCCAAATGTATTTCATATTATCATCACAGAAGAAATGTGCTAACTGCAAAGTGCAGCTCTCAAAAGTATGTAATAAAATTACAAAAGATCCATGGGATAATGCAAGGATGCACACAATTTCACCTTCATGCTAGGCTTGTCATTTATTATCAGTCAAAACATGGAGAAGGGGTGAGAGCATATGTCTTATGGTATAGAAGAGTAGTTTTAAAGAGAATGTTCATAATTTTATTTTCATATGAACACTGCATGCAGTGCTCTGGATCCCCCTGCCATATACACTTGCATTTACTATACTAGATACACCCTCCATTCATACATTTGTAATTCTGCTACTGTAAATGGAGCTACAATTCTGCTTAGTTCCATGAATATGGCAAATAACAACCAGAAATATTCAACTATATTTGGCCCAGCCACCCCAAAACATCCTTTTGGGATTTTACAAAACTTCACTCCCCATATATGCTGGCTCAGTACTACCTTAGGTCATAGTGAAGAGTATCATACATCCAGTACAAATTATCTCAAAAGCATTACATACGACAAGCATGTAGCAGTTTCAGTCATACAGAGAAATCAAGGTGAAGGTATACAGTTAAGTGTAAGTAAATTACATATACCATGTACAGCCATAAAAAGAATGGCTTTATTAAGATCAGAAATAGTTGTTTCCCATTGTACTAGGCACAATCATATGACCTAAAAAGAGACACACAGCTGATGTTCTAAATGTTGAAATCCAGTATTTAGCTGACCTAGTCCAGTTCACACAATTTATGGGACTCATAAAAGGATACTGATTTTTAAATGATATTTTCATTTTTAACCAACTCATTATTAAACACAAATGATCAGACTTTTATCTTCTATGCACATATGGAACTTCTAGGCTTAGACCTAGTTTATCCATCTATCTTGCTAGCTAGCGGAGATCTCTGTTCGTGTTCTCACTCTGCTTCTCTCAATTATCCTATCCAAAGTGCACAGGATGCTACTCAGAATGGTCAGGTGTATTAAAAGTGGCCACAAAACAAACATTGCAGTTTTAAAGTCATATAGCAAGGTAATAAGAAAGATGAAAATGCTCTGTACTGTTTGCAAAATATGTAGAATTGTTAGAGTTCTTTTACAAAATTTACCAAATCCATAGAATGTGACAAATTACATTTTGTATGCAAATTTCCAGCAACATGGCATAATTTAATTTGCAGAGATTAATATACAAAATATGGCAAAAGACTAGGACTCCTTCAACCATTTCCTTAAAGAACGACCACATTTGAAACCTGATAAGCAATGATACATTTGGCATCATATGTTCAGCTTCTCTGCACTACTAATGTTTGTGCAAATAAATTAGCAGAATAGCATTACTTACTAATTTATGATTCTCCTGATGCATGCTTCTGTGCTGGCACAGTTTTAAATTACATCAAGACTTTTTCTTCATTCTACCATATTCTCTGCTTCACAATACAGTATCACAGAATCACAGCCTTTTCTATGATCTAGTCACTCCATTGACTTACACTGACAGTTTTGCGATTTTCTATTTTCTCAGGCAATATTATCGTTTTTTTTTATTCTCTATCTCGTTGCGTTTCATTAATATTTGCCTCCTAGTTCACGTTAGGGTAGACTAAAATGTTAT
>NC_056741.1:1279944311-1279969311 GCF_019279795.1 Protopterus annectens | reverse complement strand
ATTTGAACAAATGTTACTGAAATACAGTGTTTTTTTTTCAAAAGTAAGACAATTTGCTTTAAATAGCATGCAGCTGACAATGACTTTGCTTTCTACGAACATTAAAGTGCAACACTCCAGACTAAGTCACTAATAAAATAATATCAGGATACAGTTTATACGTCCTCGGGCTATTCACTCTACAAGGTTATTGAAAATGAGGAGTGAACATTGTTCATTTGGGGGACACATTTTCTGAGGGTGCTGTCAGCCCAGTGTTTTATGTTTAGTAGGTTTGTGCAGTGTTGCATATCAGTAACCAGTGAGGAAGGAGGCTCAGTCACTCCCGTTTTTTGCTTAAGAATATTTTTCTTTACTTGGAATTTAATTTGTTCTCATAAGGATACCTCAGTAATCTATACCTCTGTTTAGAATACTCTGGATTAATATAGAGAGTATTATATGGCACAAGTAGATATGTCTAGTCAGTTTTAGAATATTTAAAATGAATGCAATACAGTTTATATTCCAGTTTTAACAGATGGGGATAGTGTGCATCCCTTCGCTAAGACAGCCTGTGATGTACAACTTACACCCTTAAACTGTCAAAAGCTCACTCTTCTTCTGAAGCACACGGTTCAATGTCTGTTTTGGCATGCTGTGTGTATATAATAATACCTGAAAAAAGCCTTAGTTTATGTTTCGAGTCACTAATCTGTAATCCTTTAATATTCTGGTTCAGACAAATAGCCGGAGCCTGACGATCAATACATAAAGCAAACAGCAGCAGTAACAAGGGACATTGTTTCCTAGTTCCTGTACTTGACAGAAAGATGCTACCCTTGTGTCCGTTATCCTTAATCAGCATTAAAGACCTATATATTTTAGTATTGAACCGAATGAATGTTTTGATGACGCTAATAATAATGCTGAACACAGAAATAGCGTCAGTGCTTTATTAAGTGCCTTCCCTGCATCCAAGCTTAATGAAGATGCATTTCTTTTGGTAGTTGACAAGTGTTATGTTACAGCCACTGTCTTGTGCACTCCATTTTGTACCAGCCCTCCAGTGACAACTCTCATTGGATATGGAGCTAAATCTGTAGAATAACTTGCCCAGCTCTTCTTGTTATTACATCTATTAGGATTCTGCAAGCCACGAACAGGACTGAAATACATGTTAAGGACATTATGTATCTTACAGATGCAAGACTCACATCAGTAAAAGACTGTAACTGTAAAGGTAATGTTCCTCCACTTTATTATTATCTTGCATGTGATAACAGGCCATGTCCCCCACTTTATTACCTTGCATGTAATAAGAGGCCATGCCCCCCACTTTATTATTACCTTGCATGTGATAACAGGCCATGTCCCCCACTTTATTATTACCTTGCATGTGATAAAAGGCCATGTACCCCACTTTATTACATTGCATGTGACAAAAGGCCATGTCCCCCACTTTATTATTACCTTGCATGTAATAAGAGGCCATGTTCCCCAATTTATTATTACCTTGCATGTAATAAGAGGTCTTGCTGCATAGCGGAGTCATACTATCCCTAAGTGCTTGTTTATAAACCTCCACTAATTATGCAACAGTTCTCCATCGCTCATTTTTCTTACATCTACTTATCTTGCTCTGTATTTCTTTTGCACTATAATTGCATTTAAGTTACCTGGCACTTGCCCACTAAAGCAATTATATAAGTCAGCACTATAAAATTAAAAGCACTACACCCTCACAAACTCCCCTTGAGTACCTTGTTCCCCATTAGCCCTTTTTTTTTCAATTATAAAGGAATTCCCAATACTATTCTAGCATGTCCAAAGGTCAGTTGTCAATCTCCTCTCCGGTCCAGCTGGTGAATCTGGGAATCCTGAGGCAATGTTACAACTGCCTCATGTACACAGACAACCCTCTCCTCCCCCCAACAAATTCCAACACATGTGAGAGATGCAACCATATAGCCATACTAGAGGCTAAGCTCTCTCAACTCAGTACTGGTGTAACCAGTCAGGAGGAGAAGGAAACCACACTCACTACAATTCCAGTCTCACATAGACCTACCACGACAGCAAACCAAACACATAAACACACAAAAACATACTCGGAGGCTCTAAATAAAAATCTGCCTAAGCAGCAGAGACCTCCAAAGCAGACATCCAAGCAACCGCTACCCCAAAACAAAACACGTACAACACATAGCTCACAAAGCCAGTGTGCCGACAGTCACAGCCCTTAAGGCTAAACAACACACCTGATACACTTGTAATAGGTGACTCTATCGTCAGGCACACTGACGTCCCGCTCACCAGGCTGAACAAGGAGAAGGTCACGGTGAGCTGCCTGTCAGGCGCTAGGATCCGCCACATAACACAAGCACTCACGTCACTCCAAGGCAAGTACAAATATGACTCAGTCATTGTCCATGCTGGTGTGAATGACCTGAGACGTACCTCCCTGGACTACATGAAAAGAGGCATAGAGGAGCTCTCTGAGCATGTAGCCCAGGCCGGTATGACCCTGACATTGAGTAGCATCTTACCCTCACCAAGAATGATGCCACAATATGAAGACAAGATGATCAATTTCAACAATTGGCTTAGGTATTGGTGTCATTCAAAGGGGATCCAATGCCTGTCAGCCTGGGATGACATGCTCAACAAGCCACGATGCTTCGCTAGGGACGGCTTGCACCTGTCACCCCTGGGCTTTCGGATATTGGCAAAGACTCTTGCTACCCCCATAGTGCCTTTTTCAGGCAAGGCTCAAAAGACAAACCCACCTCCATAGGTATCACAAGGGATAAGAAACTAAGAGTAATGCTACTCAATGCCAGAAGTCTAAACCTCAAGATGCACGCACTCGAAACTCTCCTTAGCATGGAGAACATCGATATCTGTGCAGTAACAGAAACCTGGTTCAAGGCTCCCGAGAGCACCCCAGCACTACCAGGTTATACCTCATACCATGCTTTTCGGCCCCAAAACTTGGACCGAACCACAAAAGGAGGGGGAGTATCAATATTCGTCAAAGATACCCACACCTCCAGGTTGGTGGCACAGCACGAAGCAGCAGAGACTATCCATGTGCAACTAACAGTGGGTAAAACTGCCTTCCAGTTTATAGCCTGCTACAGACCACCCTCCCAAACCCAGGAACCCCACTCGGCCTTCCTGAGAACACTGGAAAATATGAAGGTCTCTCCAAACACCATTATATTGGGTGACTTCAACTACCCAAACATAGACTGGGAGCATTATTCTAGCTCCAACACCCTAGCCCAAAGGTTCCTAGAATTTATAAACCCAAATGCTATGGAAGAACTTGTTACCACTCCCACAAGAGGGGAAAACATACTGGACCTGATCATCACCAACATGGGGACTCCATGCTCCAGACCAGAAGTTTATCCCTCATTGGTAAGATCAGACCATAAACTAATCTCACTGGATATTCACATCCCGACTCCACCCCCTGCCCTGAAAACCACAGTGAAAAACTTCTCTAATGCAAATTTCACACTCCTCAAAATCGAGGTGGAATCCTTCAAAGCCCCCCGGCCTGTGGAAAATACGGCTCAGACCGCAGAATCCTTTATAAACTCATTCTATGAATACCTTCAGGAATTCATGGATCATGCAATCCCAAATAAAACCAAGTCCCAATCCTCCAAAGGCAGACATCCTGTCTGGTGGACCCCAGCCATAAACAAACTATACAATAGAAGGAGGAAGCTACTACATGATAGAGCAAAATCCCAAAAAGGGAAGGCATCTCTGATCAGTATTAGCAAAAAACTACGGGCACTCATAAAATCGTCTAAGGCCAGCTTCGAGAGAAAAATTGCACAGGACACTAAGGATAATCACAAGGCTTTCTTTAGTTATGTTAGGAACCTGGGTGGGAATTCCCAGATATGCTCAGAATTAGTCCAAAATGACAAAAAATACACTGAACCCACAGACATTGCCAACATCCTAGCTGACAGGTTCAGAGCAAACTCCCCCCCCCACCAAAAGGGCAAATATCTATCCCAGCAGAGTGCTGCCCCCCTGACATCTCAGATTCTCAGTTAAGAGCTGCCCTCTCCAAAGCAAAAAAACACAGCATGAATGGGACCAGACGGTGTCCCGGGCTGCGTCCTACATGAACTCCAAGAAGAGCTAAACCCAAACATAAAACTACTGTTCAATCTCAGCCTTACTACAGGATATGTACCCAAAGAGTGGCGTACAGCAACAGTGGTCCCTCTCCACAAAGGTGGTGCCTCAACGGATCCTGGAAACTATCGCCCCTTAAGCCTGACTAGCTTGGTCTGCAAAGCTATGGAAAGGATCATCATGGACCTCATAAATAAAGATATTGGGGACCTACAGACACTGGATCCTACCCAGTTTGGCTTTGTTAAGGGCAGATCCTGCCTCTTAAACCTGGGTGATTTCTTTGAAACAGTCACTAAGGCCATTGACGAGGGGAAGGTGGTCCACATAGCCTACCTGGACCTCGCAAAAGCTTTCGATACAATACCCCACTCTGGCATTATAGATAAGCTCTCCAGCTTAAATATAAACCCCTATGTCACTAGATGGGTTGCAAACTGGCTCAAGGACAGAACCCACATGGTTAGAATTGCTGGAGCCATGTCAGACGCCAAACCAGTTACAAGTGGCGTCCCACAAGGCTCAGTCCTGGGACCGCTCTTGTTCGGTATATATTTCTCGGAGGTACAGGCCAACACGGAAGGACTGTGGCTGACCAAGTTTGCAGATGACTGCAAACCGGGCGCCATAATCGACACTCCAGCTGACACAAGCATCCTCCTAAAGGGCCTCATAGAAACAGACAGCTGGTGCCAGAGCCATGGCCTCAAGCTAAATGCCAAAAAGTGTGTAGTCATCCCCTTTGACAAAAACAAAGTGCCCACAAATTACCACACAGGTGGTAATCCATTAAGTACAGAAGAAGTAATTAGGGACCTGGGGACCCAAGTTGATAGCAATCTCTCATTTGACAACCACGTGGCCAAAGTGGTTAGAAAAACATTTTATATAGCCCACCTAATCATGAAGGGATTCACATCTAGATCAGGGGAGGTCATCGTGCCTCTTTACTCATCCCTCATCAGGCCCATAATTGAGTACAATGCCCCTTTTGGAATGTACCTTACCAGACACCTGCAGAAACTGGAAAGACCCCAAAAGTATCTCACCAAGAGGATTAAAGGGCTCAAACAGATGCCATATGCTGCCCAGTTAAAGAAACTCCAGCTCTACTCAGTGGCATACCGCCTGCTCAGAGGCGATCTGTGCCTGACGTATAAAGCCATGTCCAACCCGGAATTAATGGACATGCTGCACCTCAGAAAATCCAAATCCCATCGAGCTATGCGCTCGAGAGACTTGAACCTCAGCACTGAAATAAATAGGACATGCTGGAGGGACAGATTCATAACCCAGAGGCTCCCTTCACTCTGGAATAAAATCCCAGTCCCTCATTGACTCTCTTCAAGAGGAATCTTGATGAGTGGATGGGAGATCGTAGGTTTACCCCGGGTATCACTTCTGTGTCACTGTTAGACAGAGGCACAGTATACTAACCTCGAAAAAGGGCATAGCAAAAATATTTTAAAATGGGTGGCGAAAGCCAAGCACACTCTGGCTAGGCTTATAAATGCCCTAGGGCAGATAGCCTAGTATGAACCTATGAACCTATGAATATACCATGAAAGGAGTACAGTCCTCACTGAATTTTGCAATCCTAATGTTAAATAAATTCTCCTGTCCTTTCTATTAATCAAGATAGTTTAGTGATGTGCATGGGTTTATCATAATACTTCATGAACCCAGTGGTATTAGTTTTCCCAGATATTGATGCAAGAACATTACAACCACTTTCCTCCACCAGTAACATAACAAAATATCTCTTCTGCATCAGTGGGATACCCCTCCTTTCTGTTTTATAGGTAGATTGAAACTCCTCCTGACCAACATCGCTAGTATATACTCCCTCTATACTATACGTACTTCTGATGCAATCATTTTCTGCACTGTACAGTTTGTTTTGCTTTACATTAGTCAAGTATCAGTCTCTCTCTGCTGATACTTTAATCCCTCCTGCATCACTCATTTACGCACCTACACTGTACCTAATTTAGGACATAAGTATACAATGTATCATGACTTAATGGGGAATGAACATACTTTACACAACTGTCAACATACCAGCCACACTCTCTTGTCTCACTTGTGTATTAAGCCTCCTGATTTGCAGTGCCTGGATTTTCTCGCTGTGTAAGCTGCTGCGTGGAGTAGTACAACCAAAACATACCTTTGTGTATCTTATGAAGAATACACCGTCTTCGTTATGACTGAAGGTGTTAGGACTGCATTCCTATGGCCTTAATCTCTCTGTACTGTATTACTACGACACCAGTCCTTTTGTAGTGCATTGTAGGGGTAATGATCACTCTGTGCTATGCCACAGGGATATCAAGTCCTCAGTACTGCACTTCCATTGCCCCTCTGATACCTGGTATCATCCCATTATAGGCTCATAGGTAAATACTAGGAATTAGTCTGCAAACTATTACAAGAATACCCAATAACCCAAGGTCAGACTCAAACCCTGTACCTTGTATCTGTGATGTGAAGACCATAACTGCTATGCCGACCCTTTCAGTTTCTTAGTTGGGGATGCTTTGGGACTCTGAGCAGCAGCACAGTCATATTGGATGAAGTGGACAAAATTGTTAACCTACTACCAAACCACTCATTCTCTGATCTGCAGGTATGCAACAGCCTAAATGCAGGGCACATGTGCCAGCATACATGTCCATCCTCCTGCCAGTTTTACCCCATTTCATTGAAGCCTTGTGTCTTGAGTATCCCCATATTCTGGAAGGAGATGCCATTACAGTCCTTAATCCTTCCCTCTGAAGAAAACAAAACACAGTCTTTCACCTATAAACAACTCTCCACTTTGAACGTGTGCCGTATTTGTAGTCAAAAGGGACACAACACCTACTGAACAAAACTGTCCAAACTGCTGTTTCACTGAAAGAAAGAGTGCCAGAGAAAAATAGTCAAACACAATGATACACAGGGGAGGAGGAGGAAGGGATGAAGGCACCAACATTTTCCATTCTAAATAATCAACTGCAAGGCTGCCACAGCTTGGACAAATTAAATAAATCTCAAGAGGCATGTCAGCCTTGGAGAGAGCACAGCTTTCAGAGGTCTACCATTTTCAGCAGAATTTAGTTTATTAACGCTGACCATTCTTGCTTCTATAGCATTTGTCTCATTTGATCAGATACTATACGGCAGCATAGTGTTAGTTCAATATTGTGGCACTGACAGACATCGTACCTCCATTACATAGGTTAGCCAGCCTTTTTATTGTCACCCTATTACTGTGGCTGTATACTATCTTTACAGCATTCGCTTGAAATATGCTATTTGTTTATATACTCATTACTGGGCTACCATCCCTCTGTAAACATCTCCTGGTCACTGTTATTTTTTTAGAAATATCAAGTGCCCACTGCAATGCCTCTGTAATCCATCATCAAGCTTTGTTGCACACTACAGCACTGATTCACCTCATCCTTCTCCATTGCTTGTACACTACTGTCTCTAGACTGTATTACTGCTATGGCATTAAGGTAGTACTTTCTCAGTACTTCATTACTGGTACATCTCTTTTATTCTCACCACTTTAGTGCCCATACCCTAATGCCTCTGTACTGTATTACTTCTATGGCATTAAAGTAACACTTTTAATACTTCACTACTGGCTTATCTCTGTTTCTCTCAGTACTTTATTACTGCTAAGCATTAAGGTAGCACTTCAGCAGTACCTCATTACTAGTACATCTCTTTCTCTCATTACTTCACCATTGATACACTATTGCCTCCATACTGTATTACTGATTCAGTATACTAAAGCAGAGCTGCACTACTTCTTCTGTACATTGCAAATAGAACAGTAACAAAATATCTCTTCTGCATCAGTGGGATACTACATCCTACCCCCCCTTTCTGTTTTATAGCTAGATTGAAACTCCTCCTGACCAACATTCTTAGTATATACTCCCTCTGTACTATACGTACTTCTGATGCAATCATTTTCTGCACTGTACAGTTTGTTTTGCTTTACATTAATCAAGTATCAGCTTCTCTCTCTCACCTATACTTTACTACTCATGAGCTGCACATGCTATAGTACAACACCACTTCCATACCACATTACTGGAGTACTACCCACTCTGCACAGCATTTCTGATGGACTGCTTTTTTTGCACCTCATTGTGCTTCATTAGTGAGACACTACTTACTCTGACTTCAGTGGTAGTACTTCCTTAATACTTCATTACTGGTACTGCACTATCTCATAGGTTCATATGTTCATAGGTAGGTACTAGGCTATTGGCCCTAGGGCCTATATAAGCCTAGCCAAACGGTACCCTGGCTTTTGCCACCCAAGAAAATTATTTTCCTGTGCCCCTGTCAAGCAGATCCCCGGGGTGAATTTCCTATTTCCCATCTAGTCATCAAGATTTTTCTTGAAGAGTGCTAATGAGGAGCTTTGTTTGATATAGATAGGTAGTTTGTTCCAGACTATGGGAAGTCTCTGAGATAGGAATCTATCCCTCAAGCATGTTCTGTTTATTGCAGTAACACGGTTTAGGTCCCTAGAGCGTGTAGCTCAGAGGGACTGGGATTTCTTTTCGTGGAGCATGTCCAACAGCTCTGGGTTTGACATAGGTTTGTATGTTAGGCAGAGATCACATCTGAGCAGGCGATATGCGACAGAGTAAAACTGGAGTTTTTTGAGATGGTCTGCGTAGGGCATCTGTTTGAGGCTAGTAATCCTCTTTGTGAGGTATTTCTGTGGCCTTTCCAGTTGTTGTAGATGTCTTGTGAGGTACATACCAAAAGGGGCGTTGTCCTCTATAATGGGTCTAATGAGTGATGAGTAGAGGGGAACAATGACCTCTTTTTTCCTGGATGAGAAACCTTTTGTGATGAGGTGTGCCACGTAGAAGGATTTCCTGACTACTGTGGCAATGTGATTATCAAAGGAGAGACTACTGTCCACCTGTGTCCCAAGGTCTCTTATCACACTTTCGGTGTTAAGTAGAGTACCGCCTATGTGGTAGTTCATGGGTACAGAGTTTTTACCAAAAGGGATGACAATGCACTTTTTGGCATTGAGCTTGAGGCCATGGCTTTGACACCAGGCATCTGTCTCAGTGATACCCTTTTGTAGGATGTCCACATCGTTAGGAGATTTGATTATGGCTCCTAGTTTGCAGTCATCTGCGAACCTTGTTAGCCAAAGACCTTCTGTGTTAGCCTGTACTTCAGAGAAGTATATACCAAACAGGAGAGGACCTAGGACTGAACCCTGTGGTACTCCACTTGTCACTGGTCTGAAGTTGGATTTAGAGTCTGCTACTTTGACAGTGTAGGTTCGGTCAGTGAGCCAGTTGTCAACCCATCTTGTGACATAGGGATTTATACCTAGTTTAGTGAGTTTGTCTATAATTCCAGAGTGGGGGATGGTGTTGAAAGCCTTGGCGAGATCTAGATAGGGTGTGTGCACCATCTTACCCTCATCTACAGCTTTGGTGACCGCTTCAAAGAAGTCTATCAGGTTTAGGAGACATGATCTGCCTTTTACAAACTCAAACTGGGTAGGGTCCAGAGTTTGGCCTTTCTCTCTATATCTCACTCTCTCTCTCAGAACTTCATTACTCATGATTACTGTAATTCTGTAATATTGTGCTCTATTTAATGCATCCATGGAAGTACTTCCTTCTTATAGCACATTAAACTAGGATGACAAATCACATATTGCACAACTGACTCTGTTAGTATTCCCGAATCACACAACCATTTGTTTGTTCTGTTGTTGTATTACTTTCACTTTAATGCATTTCTAGGAGATCATCCCTCTGTTACTGCTTTCATTAATAAATGCAAGGCTGTTTCACAAAGCCACTACCTCTGCAAAAGTGTTTATTGCTCACCATTTCTTCTGTACAACATCTCTTGTTCACTAGCCTTTTTGTCCTACTTTGTTGTACTATACAGGTATATCTCTATCTGTGTAGTACTACACAGGTATATCTCTATCTGTGTAGTACTACACAGGTATATCTCTATCTGTGTAGTACTATAAAGGTATATCTCTATCTGTGTAGTACTATACAGGTATATCTCTATCTGTGTAGTACTACACAGGTATATCTCTATCTGTGTAGTACTACACAGGTATATCTCTATCTGTGTAGTACTATAAAGGTATATCTCTATCTGTGTAGTACTATACAGGTATATCTCTATCTGTGTAGTACTATACAGGTATATCTCTATCTGTGTAATACTATACAGGTATATATCTGTGTAGTACTATACAGGTATATCTCTATCTGTGTAGTACTATACAGGTATCTCTATCTGTGTAGTACTATACAGGTATATCTCTATCTGTGTAGTGCTATACAGGTATATCTCTATCTGTGTAGTACTATACAGGTGTATCTCTATCTGTGTAGTACTATACAGGTATATCTCTATCTGTGTAGTACTATACAGGTATATCTCTATCTGTGTAGTACTATAAAGGTAAATCTCTATCTGTGTAGTACTATACAGGTATATCTCTATCTGTGTAGTACTATACAGGTATATCTCTATCTGTGTAGTACTATACAGGTATATCTCTATCTGTGTAGTACTATACAGGTATATCTCTATCTGTGTAGTACTATACAGGTATATCTCTATCTGTGTAGTACTATACAGGTATCTCTATCTGTGTAGTACTATACAGGTATATCTCTATCTGTGTAGTACTATACAGGTATATCTCTATCTGTGTAGTACTATACAGGTGCATCTCTTTCTGAGTAATGCATTACTGAAGCAAAACGTTATCTGGATTGCAGTACAGATGCATAAGTAAACAACCATGTGCACAAAAGAAAATATAACAGGTCTGTTTGCTTACCATTTATATTACATTCTAAATGAACCATTCATCAAAAAATTATTCAATTAGGATTTGAACACATTCATTTGCCAGCAATCTGTATTATTTGTGGTATAGTCCCTGCAAGATTTTATAACCCATGGGCTTCATAACTAGTTTCCTTTCAATACAACATCATTCACCCCTTAAAATAATTCTTACCACTTTTGTCCTCTAAGAATTAGAATGTATAACATGTCCAATGCAGTCAAACAATTAACAGTACTCATAATCCTTGATACCTGTGATGGGTATTTCACAGTTTTCTACTGTACCCTCTCAACTGTGGTTATATGGGATTTAAATGGGGCATTCCATACTAAGGCAGCATATTCCATAACAGATCTACTATGTATTACAGAAAGGCGAAGCTGCATTTATTAATAAACCACTGGGTATTTTACCAATATATGTTTCTATACAGCAGTGCTGGGACACTCCTTTCTTTGTACTGCACTGCTATCAAAATGTCTTTCTGTACTGAGCTCATGGCATGCTACTGTCTCTCAGCATTAGTCACAAATATTTTCCCATGTACTGCTTACTAGCATGGCACTCCACTGTAACACATTGCCAACAAACTGTTTTCCCCTGCACCTCAGTAGACCATGTGTTCTGCGATAAAGGGACATTTCTTGATGGATACATCACTAATCCATGATCTGACTGCATTACTGGTACAACTTCAAGCAAAGTATTCACTGTTGCACCATACCATTCTGTGACAAGAGGATAGGATATCACATTCGATGATACAACAAGGTTAATTAGGAGGATATATCAGGGAGTGAAAGCAAAAATTAAAGTAGAAGGGTTCCTTTCTGATAAGTTGCGTCTGAAAAGGGGAAATATCAGGGGTGTCCTCTTTCTCCTTGTTATTTGCTTTATATTTTGAGCCACTGGCAAAGAAAGTAAGGGACTCAGAAAGTCAAGGCTATAATTTATATGGTAATCAAGTAAGTTAGCTTTATTTGCAGACAATATTATTTTGTACCTGATAAAACTAGAAAAAGGCATCTCAGTGATGTGGAACATATTGAGACAGTTTCAGGTCTTTTAAGGATATAAAATTAATGAAGATAAAATAACTGCTATAGCCGTAAACTATGTACCCACATCTGAATTGCTCCAACAATAGCCATTATGGCAACATAATAAAATGGAATATTTAGGAATATGGATTAAAAACGATTCTGTTATGGCAGCTAAGGATATGTGGTCAGAGACTAAATAAAACATAATACAAAAACTGAGAAAAATGGAAGCTCTTGTTTATGGATAAGGAGAGCAAGATTCAAGAAGTGAAAATGTTTTTAGTCCCTTTAATTTTATATAAAGTTCAGGCATATTGTTATCAACCAAAGGAGAAATTGTGGGCAGTAATTATAAAGAGTTGAAGGATTTTATCTGGGAGGGGAAAAGGGCAAGGGTCATTTGAGATAAGCAGATCCTTCCAATACAACATGGGTAGAGTAGGATTACCTGATTTGAAGGGCTATTTTAGAAGTACACAGTTACAGCTAATATACATAACACAAGCAGAAAGCTTTAATTTAAAGTGAAAGGGATGATAATGAAGCAGGCAAATGCATGAAATAAGAAGAGAGTGGGAATTTGTATGCAGATCCTTAAAGAAAATGACAACAGCCACATAGAATATTATATTCATAACATAGCAGAAAGTATTCTAAGAACTAAGCCAACATGAGAACGGAGAAAGAAGACTTTGCTGATAGGGATGACTGCAATTAAGGCTGAAGAGAATAGGCAAGATGAGGCTGAAATTTACTAGAGAAAACTGGCAAAGGTATCAAGGTATTGGGAGCAAATATCTTGACAAGAAAAGGTGACAGAATGGGAAGAAGCCAGTAAGATATTCAGACTGCAGTCTAGAGGCTGCCTCTCATATCAGAGTACAGTCAAAGAGAAAGGGATAGGGGAATCCTAAGTGAAAGACCTGCTCTGACAGAGTTTAAAACTAAATCTAGAACAGAAACTACTGTTAAAAAAGAGAC
The DNA here is from genome assembly GCF_019279795.1 of Protopterus annectens. Lineage (NCBI taxonomy): Eukaryota > Metazoa > Chordata > Ceratodontiformes > Protopteridae > Protopterus > Protopterus annectens. The sequence continues at coordinate 1,279,956,273 of NC_056741.1, read as the reverse complement.
AAATAGTAGGGTATATAAAATATGCGCAGTAACTATTGGATACAATCAGATGAGGTTAGAAAAGATTGCGAATGTATGACTTCCAAATATCCAACAAAGTCTAGAAGATTTTGGATGTTTGCTTGGAAATGTCTGCATGGGTATTTTTATAAACCAAGCAGACTCAAAATAATTTTTCCTTGTGTAGCTGGCTAATGTTGGAGGTGTGATGGGGAAGAAACGGGTAACTTGGAAGATATGTTTTGGGAGTGTAATGAGGTAGGAGAATTTAAAAATTCCCTAAACAGTACACTATCAGAAACACTGGGCGAGCAAATGGGATTAAGTAGGGACTTTTTTTTTTAGTTGGAATACACAATTTGAATTGCCCAGACATAGTAAGGCCTTATTAAGTTTCATTCTAGTTGCTGCCAAAAAGCAATTACTAGAAAATGGCAATCAAAATCTAAGCCAAGCATATTTGAAGTAGTGTATATCACAACATAGATAAAATAACTGGAACTTGGATCTTTAGAAAAGGGTAGGAGCTAATTACATAGACAAAATGGAAATTGTGGGAGCAATATACGCAGAATAATGTTTTGGAGGAGGATTGAGGCTTAAGGAAAGGCAGGAATTGACCTATTTATCTAATGTTGAATTGATGATAAATATAGAAAAGAAAATATGTGATATGGGGTCTATATTAAATCAGCGAACACTTAAAAAAGCAAACGCTGATTTATTGACCCCATGTAAGCGAAAGCTTACAAACCCGAACACTTAGAACAGCGATTTATTTCCCCAGGGAAAAAAAAATCACTGTTCCAAAAAAGAAAAAAAAAAACAAAAAAAAACTTTAAAACATTACATAAAGTGGGGGGCTTCTCCCCCTACTCCCCCTACTTAAATATACCAACACTGAGATCACACTACAGTGATGGAAACAGCAAAATAATAAAGGCAGCCAAGCGATTTCTTTCAAAGGGAAACAATTTGCTTATATGCCGTTTCGATATTTTTGCCATTTCGTGCTTTAAAGATTGATCAAGACGCATTCGAACGAATGCGTCTTTGATCATATAATAGAGAACCGTGATATGTAATGTTTACAACTGGGAATATGCTAATATGGTTTGTTTTCTTTAATATAAATGTATGTCTTAAGTGATAATTCAATAAAGGTGTTAAAACAAATAAACAGGATAAGATATCACTCTCCATTTTCTGTGTTAATGTCGCATTTCTTATTGTTCCAACAGATATTTATTCTGAGAGTTTACCTCTCTTCCAGAATTCCTGTTACAACACTCCCTCTGTTGCTCAGTAAACAAACTCTACTTTATGTTGATTTAACAGTACATCACAAGTTTTCAACTGCATTATTATTAGTGCACATTTTCTGTGTGTTGATTAAAGTGTTTGTACACTTAACTTACTAATGATACTTAAATAATTTTAGGACACTTTCTGCTTGATCACTTCAGTACTTTTAATAGTGCAACCATGCAACATTCTCTCTCTCTGACTCTGTCCCTTAGTTTCACATGACTAACCGTGACTCTCAATACTAATTAACTGCTATACATTTCTCTCCCTTACAGTACAATATGACCCATTTGATATCTCTGCATTATAGCACAAAGGAACTCTTTTATTCAGTCTTGTTTGCTAGCGTTTTTTGCCTTCTTCTCACTGTCACATTACATCTCTACATTGTAACTTCAATCTAACCTGCAGTGGTGGTGCTGCGGTAGCGTTGTTGCCTCACAGTAAGACGCTGTCCGGTTTGATTCTCAGCTAGAGCGTCTTCTGCGTGGAGACATGCGTAAATGGGCGTACCTTCGTTGAAGGTTGTGCGTCAGGCCTGGCAAGCCAGTACATAAAAATCAACTGCCAATCATTAGTGGACCGGAGTTCCGCTGTGGCGACCCCTAACCGGGAAAAGCCGAAAGACACAAACAATTGTAACTTCAGTCTACATGTACACCCACCATCCACTATAGCATAATAGTGAGGAATGTTTTTCTTCAGGATTCAGTCTGTACTTCACTACTCTTGTGCTCTTGTATGTATACGTGCAGATACTATCAAGTTAACTTCTTAGTACTACAGTATTACTGTCGCATTTTTCTGTCTTGTGGTAACGGTATAACATTCTCTTAATGCTTCTGAGTTTTGCACTTCTGTGTTTTACTAACTTTTAGCACTGGTACATTTCCCTTACTTTGACACTGTACTGATCTATTGTCTCATTAAATATCAATGAATTCCTTTCTTCATATGTCTGCACTAGTAAATCCTTAAAGTGTGTTCTGCAGTACTGTTCACGCATCTCTTCTTACTACTGCATTGGTGCACCTCTATCTGTACTCTCTGCCAATGTCATTTTCTCCTTGCTGTTGCATTGGTGCATCTCTGTGTGTTCTCTGTCAGTGTCGTTCTCTCCTTGCTGTTGCATTGGTGCACCTCTGTGTGTTCTCTGTCAGTGTCTCACTCTCCTTGGTGTTGCACAGGTGCACCTCTGTATGTACACTCTGCTAGTGTCAGCCTCTCCTTGCTGTTGAAGCGGTGGACTTTTGTATGTACACTCTGCCAGTGTCAGCCTCTCCTTGCTGTTGCAGTGATGGACCTCTGTATGTACACTCTGCCAGTGTCAGCCTCTCCTTGCTGTTGCAATGGTGAATCTCTGTATGTACACTCTGCCAGTGTCAGCCTCTCATTGCTGTTGCAGTGGTGGACCTCTGTATGTACACTCTGTCAGTGTCAGCCTCTCCTTGCTATTGCAGTGGTGGACCTCTGTATGTACACTCTGTCAGTGTCAGCCTCTCCTTGCTGTTGCAGTGATGGACCTCTGTATGTACACTCCGCCAGTGTCAGCCTCTCCTTGCTATTCCACTTGTACACCTCTGTGTGTACTCTCCACCAGTGTTGTCCTCTCCATGCTGTGTTATTAGCTTATTTGTGATATTAGTATTTTGTGTTGCCATCTAACACTTTGTGTTGAGCATTAGAACATTTCTCTAAGCTAGGCACTGCCACATCTTTTGTCACTGTTCTGTAGTATTGCAGGACTGAAGTATGTCTGTCATACACACTGTGCTGCTGCTTTTATACTCCCTGTAGCATCTCTGTCTCTGTACTGGGGTGTTGCTTTCATACTCCCCTTAATCCATCTCAGAAAAAATTCCATTACTCATACTGTAGTGCTTTTATTGCAACTCTCTGTCGTACATTAATGAAGCTTCTCTTTCACTATATTACTGTGATGCTTTCACATTCTATGCGTTGTGGTACTGAAGTACTTCTGTCACAGTACAATGGTTCATAGGTTCATAGGTTCATAGATTCATACTAGGCTATCTGCCCAAGGGCATTTATAAGCCTAGCCCATAGTTATGTGGCTTTCGCCACCCCTTTAGTTTGAATAAAAACTATGCCTATCATTTTTCTGTGCCTCTGTCAAGCAGTGACACTGAAGTAATCCATGGGGTATATCTGCGATCTCCCATCCATTGGTCAAGATTCCTCTTGAACAAGGCCAGCGAGGTGCTCTGCCTCACATGTACCGGGATTTTGTTCCACAGCATAGGGAGTCTCTGGGTGATGAATCTGTCCCTCCAGCACGTTCTATTTATAACCGTGTCAAGGTTTAAGTCTCCTGCCCTTGTGGTTCTGAGGGATCTAGATTTTTTGAGGTGAAGCATATTCATCAAATCTGGGTTTGACATGGCCTTATATGTCAGGCACAGGTCACCTCTGAGCAAGCGGTATGAGACTGAATAAAGCTGGAGTTCTTTCAGTCGGGCAGCATAAGACATATTTTTGAGACCCTTTATCCTTTTGGTGAGGAACTTTTGGGGCCTTTCAAGCTGCATCAGGTGTCTGGTCAGATACATTCCGAACGGGGCATTGTACTCAATCATAGGTCTAATGAGTGATGAGTACAGGGGGACGATGACCTCCCTTGATCTAGATGTGAATCCCTTCATGATCAGGTGGGCGATATAGAAGGTTTTCCTAACTACTTTAGCAACATGAGTGTCAAACGAAAGACTACTGTCAACTTGGGTCCCCAGATCCCTGATGACTTTTCTGTGCTCAGTGGATTGTCACCTATATGGTAGCTAGGGGTAACCTTGTTTTTCCCGAAGGGTATGACTATGCATTTTTTGGCGTTTAACTTCAGGCCATGGCTCTGGCACCAGTTATCCGTTTCTGTGAGGCCCTTCTGGAGGATATCTGTGTCAGATGTGTTTTCGACTATGGCGCCCAGTTTGCAGTCATCTGCAAACTTTGTCAGCCATAACCCTCCTGTGTTTGCTTGTACTTCAGAAAAGTAGATGCCGAACAAGAGTGGACCCAGGACTGAGCCCTGTGGGACACCACTTGTGACAGGCTTTGAGTCTGACATGGCTCCAGCAACTCTGACCCTGTGGGTTCTGTCGCTAGCCAGTTTGCAACCCATCTTGTGATGTATGGGTTTACATTCAAGCTGATGAGTTTTTCGATGATACCTGAGTGGGGTATTGTGTGAAGGCCTTTGCCAGGTCGAGGTAGGCTGTATGGACTGCCTTTCCCTCATCAATGGCCTTGGTGACTGTCTCGAAAAAGTCAACCAAGTTTAAGAGGCAGGATCTGCCTTTGACAAAGCCAAACTGGGTTGGATCCAAAGTCTGCAAGTTCCCTATGTCTTTATTTATGAGTTCCATTATGATCCTCTCCATGGCTTTGCAGATAAGGCTTGTCAAGCTAATGGGGCGGTAATTTCCAGGGTCTGTGGAGGCACCGCCCTTATGAAGTGGGACCACAGTCGGCGTGCGCCACTCCTTGGGTACGTATCCTGAGGTGAGGCTAAGATTAAACAGCTGTCCTAACTGTGGGTTTAATTCCTCGTTGAGTTCATGAAGCACACAGCCGGGGACACCATCCGGTCCCATGGATGCTGTGTTTTTGGCCTTAGTGTGGGCAGTTCTCACCTGGGCGTTGGATATGTTTGCGGGGCTACAATCCTCTGGAATAGATATCTCTCCTTTTGGGGGGGGGAGAAGTTTGCACTGAACCTGTCAGCCAGTATGTTAGCAATGTGTGTAGGTTCAATAATTTTCACATCATTTTGAACTAATTCTGAGCATATCTGGGAGTTTCCTCCTAGGTTTCTAACATAGCTAAAGAAGGCCTTATGATTGTCTTTAGAGTCCTTGGCGATTTTTCTCTCAAAATTTGCCTTGGATGATTTTATGAGAGCTCTTAGTTTCTTACTTATAATGATCAAAGGTGTCTTACCTTTCAAGGATTTTGCTCTATCTTGTAGTAGCTTCCTCCTTTTGTTGTAGAGCTTGTTTATGGCTGGGGTCCACCAGACTGGACGCTTGCCTTTGGTACAGAGAGTCTTAGTTTTGTTTGGGATTGCCTGATCCATGCAGTCCTGTAGGTGCTGGTAGAAGGCATTTGTAAGTGATTCAGCGGTTTGAGTAATGTTTACCACTGGCTCAGGGGCCTTAAAGGAGATCACACTAGTTTTTAGAAGTGTGAAATCGGCTTTTGAGAAGTTTTCACTGTGGTCTTTTTTGTTTCAGGTGGGGGGATGAGGACCTCCAGCGAGATTAGTTTATGATCTGATCTCACCAGTGAGGGGTATACTTCGGTGTTGAACATTTTGATCCCATGTTCGTGATGATGAGATCAAGTATGTTTTCACCTCTTGTGGGGATGGTGACTAGTTGTTCCATGGCATTTGAGTTTATTAACTCCAGGAATCTTTGGGTTAGAGTGTTCGGGCTTGAGTAGTGTTCCCAGTCTATATTAGGGTAGTTGAAGTCACCTAGTATGATGGTGTTTGGAGATACATTTATCCCTCCAATGTTTTCAGGAAGGCCATGTGAGGTTCCTGAGTTTGAGAGGGTGGCCTGTAACATGCTACAAATTGCAGAGCAGTCTTGCCTATGGTTAATTGCACCTGGATGGTCTCCGATGCATCGTGCGTTGCCACCAACCTTGAGGTGTGGGTGTCCTTTATGAATATGGACACCCTCCTTTCTTGGTGTTGTCCGGATTTTGGGGCGGAGCATGATATGAGGTGAAACCTGTTAGTGCTGGGGTGCTCTCAGGAGCCTTGAACCAGGTTTCTGTCACAGCACAGACATCGATGTTCTCCATATTGAGAAGGGCCTCGAGTGCGTGCATCTTGAGATTGAGACTTCTGGCATTGAGCAGCATTACCCTTAGTTTTTTCCCTTTTGGTGTTCTAGGGTGGTAGGTTTAGAATTTGAGCCTTGCCTAAAAAGGCACTATGGGGTGGCAAGAGCCTTTGCCAATATCCGGAAGCCCAGGGGTGACAGGTGCAAGCCGTCCCTTGCGAAGCAGCGTGGCTTGTCCAGCATGTCATCCCAGGCAGACAGACATTGGATCCCCTTTGAATGACACCAGAATTTAAGCCAATTATTAAAGCTGATCATCTTATCACTGTATTGTGGCATCATTCTAGGTGAAGGTAGGATACTGCTCAAGGTCAGGGTCATACCTGCCTGGGCTACATAATCAGAGAGCTCCTCGGCGTCCCTTTTCATGTAGTCCAAGGAGGTGCGTCTCAGGTCGTTGACACCAGTGTGGACAATGACTGAGTCGTACTTGTACCTGCTGTTGAGAGACCTGAGTGCTTGCGTTATGTGGCGGATTCTAGCGCCCGACAGGCAGCTTACTGTGACCTTCTCCTTACTCAGTCTGGTGAGCGGGGCGTCAGTGTGTCTGACTATGGAATCACCAATGACAAGTGTGTCTGGCATTTTGTTTGGCCTTAAGGGCTGTGACTGTTTGACACTCTGACTGTGTGGTCTATGTGTTGCATGTGTTGGGTCGTGAGGTGGTAGTTGTTTGGGTGTCTGCTTTGGTGGCCTCTGCTGTTTTGGTAAATTTTTGACCAGAGCCTCCGAGTATGTCTTTGTGTGAGTATGTGTATGATTTGAAGTTGTGATGGTACCATGTGTGACTGGGTATGTATTGTGTGTGGTTGCCTTCTCCTCCTGTCTGGTCTTGCCAGTCCTATGTTGAGAGAGCTCAGCCTCCAGTTTGGCCGTATAGTTGCATCTCGCATGTATTTGTGTTTTGTGGGAGAAGGAGAGGATTGTCTGTGTACATGAGGCAATTGTAACATTGCCTCAATATTCCCAGGTTCACCAGTTGAGCTGGAGAGGACACTAGCAACTGATCCCTCGACATACTAGAAGTAGTAGATAAAGAACTTTCAAAGGACTCCGGGGAAGTGGGTTTTGGGCTGGTGGGGTACTATCTATAATACGAGTGCTTTATCAAGGTGCAAGTACTGTAGGAGTAAGTGCTAGGCTTTACAGATAGAGAATAGTCTACTTGGGAATCAAGTAGAGATGAACTTTTCAGTTATAGGATATGCTGGTTAGATCAGCAGTACAGTTTAGCGTGTTTTATAGCATGGGGCTGAAGGGAGCTAGGAATTGGCCCAAAACGACCAATGGACTACTAGTTTCTGGCTGAAACTTCACCAAATCGGACAAAAGGCTCGCTCAGTGCTTCCCACTCCCACTGGTAAGCAAAGAAACTTCCCTCCTTCCTAATAAGGCAATGGATCAGTAACAGGAACTAAAAACAAAGCCCAGGGATCAGCAACTCTGAAACTGGACTACTCTAGTTCAGTAAAGTGGGAAAACAAGAGATTTTTTGTTTTATTACAGAGATAAGGAAAAACAGACAGTAAATGCTATAAATGCTGTAAATCGGCTAGCACTTTAGTGTGTAGCCTACAGAAACAATTTGCAACAATTAGTAACTTAAAGTGCAATAAACAGTGTAAAATGCAGAAATCACTTAAAGTAGCAGTAAAACAGGCGAAATGCAGTCGCTAGCTTAATAACAGTGGGAAAGCCACAAAAATACTTATATCTGGTAGAAAGTCACGCTTTTAGCTCTCTGCTGCTTGGATCACTCTGCAGGCCACCACGAGGATCTGTGCAGAGTTGGTACAAGCTGGAAAACACGTGTTTAGCGTGTTTTATAGCAGGGGCTGAAAGGAGCTAGGAATTGGCCCAAAAGCGACCAATAGACTACTAGTTTCTGGCTGAAACTTCACCAATTCGGACAAAAGGCTGCTCAGTGCTTCCCACTCCCACTGGTAAGCAAAGAAACTTCCCTCCTTCCTAATAAGGCAATGGATCAGTAACAGGAACTAAAAGCAAAGCCCAGGGATCAGCAACTCTGAAACTGGACTACTCTAGTTCAGTAAGGTGGGAAAACAAGAGATTTTTTTTTTTTTTTTTTTTTTACAGAGACAAGGAAAAAAACAGACAGTAAATGCTATAAATGCTTTTAAGTGGCTAGCACACTTGAGTGTGTTAGCCTACAGGTAAAATTAAGCAACAAATAACTTTTTAAGAGTGCAAAACAGTTAATCAACACAAAAACAGTTTAAATAGAATGCAGAGCTGTATAAACAGGCTAAGATGCAGTCGCTAAGCAGTAAATATTCAAAAGCCAGAAAAAATACTTAAATCAGTTATAGCAAATACAGTTATAACAAATGCTCTGAAATATACTGTATATTTCCAATATGTTTGAGAAGGACAGTCAGAACACAAGAAGGTTCAGGCGAAGAAGAAAAAAAAGTTTTGTTTTACTTTTTGAAAAGGTAAAAAGGAGGAACAGAAGGCCTTATAAAATGTTCTCTCTGTATTAAGAAGAATGAGCTAATGACACTAGACTGGGAGGTGTGTCACAGTAGGGGCGGGCAACTGCAAAGCCACCAAGTATAAGAGCAAGACACCAACAGGAAGGGAGGGTGGGACAAAATAGCCTAAGACAACAAGCTATGAAAGTTTTTAAACAGAAAAAGATTTCTGAAGATTCTGAATAGATAAAGTGCTTTATATATATTAAATTATATATATATGTATGGCTTTCATGTTTTCCTGTGCTCCTCTGCCACATTACCATGGTGGCTTGTCATGTTTTCTGTGCTATGGTAGTGCTGCATATACATATATATATATATATATATATATATATATATATATATATATATATATATATTACTGCAGTAACAAGTCTTCAATGCTGCAAGTACTGCTGTAGTTCTGTCACTGTACAACTTAGCTCATTTCTGTGTAGTGTAATACTGATAAGTATATTTCACTGTACTGGAGTTGCAGTCCATAATGTAGCACTAATAAATTAATGTTACTGTAGTACTGAGTTCTACCATCTGCACTACTGACTTACTTTTGTAGCTATACTATAGTGCTGGTGCAAAGGCATGATGGTGCAACTCTGTGACCATTTCTTACTCTAATGTGCATCAATAAGCCCCAACTCCCTTCAAACTACAGAGCCAGGGTTATTCTGTCACTCAAATCACACTGAAATGTTACTGATTTTCTGCTACTGTGGCATTATGACATAATAATGGAATTATTTCTCTGTTCAAGCTGTAGTGGACCTGTGTTATGCCAATACTAATATGGGTGATTACCCAAGGGCATAAAATTAGCAGATTTCTTGCATAGTCCTAAGACACTGATGAGACATAGTGTTGGGAAAAGTTTCATGGAGTACTGCAATGTGAAGCATCTGAGCCTTTCCTTCAGTACTCCTGTGTTACTATATTTTATCCCTACACCATGACACAGCTGAATTCTTCAGTCAGTATACTAACATAATAGGATAACATTAAGGAGGCTCTGCTTAATGCCAAAAGTCTCAATAACAAAGTGCCCAACCTTGAGGCAATTCTTTGGGAGCATATCCATATCTGTTTCACTACTGAAGCTTGCTTTAAATGTTCAGAAAGGACTCTCTCCTTACCTGGGTTATGTGCCCACCATGCCTTCAGACCTGATGATAACTGTGGTGGAGTTCCCATATTGGTTAGGAATCAAATCACCTCAACAGAGATCCCCAGAGAACCACAAACTGAACTCAATGAACTCCAGATCGCACTAAACAAGACCAGCTAAACAGGATCAACTATCAGTTTATTATCTGTCTGTGTTCCCTGAAATCATGTAAGACTCCTAAATATAATTGATAAACTCCTTATAAACTTGGACTCCATTATGTTGGAAGTCTTTAACTACTCCTCTATAAACTGGAGCACCTATTCCTCCAATGCAGGATATGCCCAAAAGTCCTTAGGTTTAATAAATAAAAAACTGCTTGGACCATATTGTTACAAACCCACTACAAGGTGCAATATTCTTAGCCTGGTGCTTATGAATATAGCATCTGCATGTACTATTCCCGTGGCATCTCTTTCCCTAGTTATTTCAAATCATGAACTAGCTACCTTCACCTTCTAAATTGCTAAATCCACTGAAACTGGGATCACAGAATTCAAGGATTTCAAACCTACTAATCTTATCAAAAATTCTATGATGAAGTTTAAAACTTCACTTATAGCAGCATCACCACAAATGTTGCCATAGCAGGTAGTTTCAAAATGGAATTCTACAGTAATGGCCATCACAACCAGATCAAAATATAATGGGAAATGTAAAAACAAACCACCCTGGTGGTCCGCCAATGAAAATAATCTCTACAATAAAAGACAAAAATCCTTAAAGTATACAGCCAATCAAAAGACCATCATATCATGCATAACATCAGAAAATTGTCTAAAAACTTGAAAAATACAATTTGATCTACTAAAGCAGCCAGTGAACTTAGGTTAGTATCTGAAGCTAAGGACAATTACAAATTCTTATTTAGCTATGTTAGGAAATTGAGAAATACCACCCAACAGTGCTCTGAAGTTATTCATAATGGCACTATCTACTCACTAGACATTACCAACATACTAGCAAATAAATTCAGTGAAAATTTTAACCCAGAGATGACTATCCAAAGCCCATTTATCCAAGGGGATGTCAGACCCCCCCCCCAATCATCATCATTAAAGAACATGTACTGAAGGTACTCTCCAAGACTAAAAATACTTCCTCAAAGGAACATGACAATATACTAGCCATTTAATAAACAGTACTAAACAAACCCTGGCAGAGTCCTTAAAACGTTTAAACCATGCTTAGCCACTGGCTTTGTTCCTGAGGTTTGACACATAGCAGTAGTGATACCACTCCATAAGGGTGGCCCTACCACTGACCCTGGGAATTATGAGTCTTATTTACAAAGCCAAGGAACATACTATAACTGACCTGATAAACTATGCTATTAGAAAATCTCATCAGACTAGACCCACAGTAATTTAGCTTTGTCAAGTGTAGATCCTACCGAATGAATACTGTTAACTTTCCAAAAGGGTACCCAGGCTGCTGACAACAGTTATGCTGTCCACACAGCGTGCCTTGACGTGTCCGACATCATACCCCATGCTAGCACAGTTAGTAAGCTTAATGCATTACTAATACATCCCTATGTAGTAAGATGGATAGCAAATTGTCTAAAATACAGAACTTATACTGTGTAAATAGCAGGTGCCTTATCAGAGAGTATGAGGGTAACCAGTGGTGTCTCACAGGGCTCAGTGTTGGGACCTCTTTTGTTCAGCATTTACTTTTCTGGTCTCCAGACCATGAACCAAGTGGCAGATGACTATAAACTGGGAATTGTTGTCAAGTCCCCTTTTGACATTAAAGCCATTCAACAAGAACCTGGTGTACTAAACATGGGCTCAAACTAATTGCTAAAAAGTGTAATATTGTCATATTTGGTCCACAACCCCTCCTCCCAGCATACAACATATTGACAATGACTAGAATTTTGTTGGAATGATAGTACATTACAACAGCCCTATGTACAGGGCTGGCCTTAGTAAAAATGATGCCCTAAGTAAAGGGCTCCATGGTGCCCTTCCCCAATACCCACTGTTTTACTAATGCACATATTCTTCAGTAGCCCTCTCCCTTATATTCCTCCCATCTCAGGCTCCCTACACCATGCACACTAAATTTTTCTTCTTTTTTGCCGTACTCTTCAGCTTTTTCAAAAAGCTATGGCTTTC
>NC_056741.1:1279891811-1279939311 GCF_019279795.1 Protopterus annectens | reverse complement strand
GTGCAAATGTCCCCACAACTTCTAACTGGCTCCCCAGGCATTTACAAGCAAACTAAGAGATACTAACTTTCCAGCCATGTCCTGGGTCTTATCCAGATCCTTCTCACAGTGGGTTTTATCAGGAAGACCTCCACAGGAGGTGAGCAAATGCATGTTTTCTGTAGTTAGTTGTTGTGTTTCATGACTGAGCTGTGCTATAGTTTTACTGAGCCTTTGTTCTACTTACTCATTCATTTGTCTTCACCAGATGCTCAAACCATCTCAGCTAATTCATTTCAACCCAAAAACCTCCCAAACTATCACACTGAATAAACTACAAAGTCTGTAAAGGAACCTCCTTAGTTTAGCTCTAACTATGATGCCAACTATTCCACTGGTCTATCTCCTAATCCTGTCTACTCTCACTCATGAACAAAACCCCAATCTACTGTTTTTGAGACTGAACTATGACCTCTTGTTTCAAGGTGCTGATTCTCATTCCATCTACTTCACATTCAAGAATGGTCCACCCCCGTGTATACTTGAGATTGCAATCATTTAAGTCCAAGAGGGCAATATCATCTACAAGCCCTCCAAGATGCATACCTCTTATCTTCAACTGGGTATTCTACAAATCTTATCCCTGAAAAACATAACTAGAACAGAAAACAAGGAACAGCCTTAATGAAATCTTGCACCTAGCTCAAACATGAAAAACATGGACAAAACACTTTCTCTATAATGACAGCAACATAATGTCAAACAGCAGAAGCCCAAGGATCCCATACACTTTTGGTACATCCTACAAGACATTCTGGGGTGCTCAGTCAATTGCCATCTTAGCGTCCACATTTGTATTGTACTGGTGAACTTCCATGAGCATTCCAATATTTATGCAAGGGCTAAGGGCTAATCTAGTGTCCCACACACAGGTGCCATTAGCATTTCTGGACAGATAACCAAATACAAAAAAGCGTCAACCTCTGTGGGAGACCAAAATGAATCCAATTTCCTGACAGATGTCATTCTCTCCTGATGGCATGCTATCGTGGAGTTGTTTAATTGCTGCACTGGCCTCACCTTCAGAAATAGACACATCTGTTGCTTTTGGCAATGTTTCATCAAAAGATGTCATTACTGGGTTCAAGCAGTTCCTCAAACTGTTTCTTCCACCTCATAGACTGTGCTCAGATGATGTTAGAGTTTTTGCACCCATGCTAAGAAAACATGGGCAATGTCTCCCTTCCCTCACCCCCACCCCCCGAGTCTCCAGAATATTTTGCCAAAAACACTTTCAAGCAATCTTAAACTCATTTTCAACAGTCTCACTAAACTCCTACGTACGGGCCTTTGCTTTAACAGCTACTACGGGTCCTTGCTTCCTGGCCTATCAGTACCTATTGGTTAGCTAGTACTGTAGCAAACTCCACTTTATTTAACTTGATGGCATACAGATAGATGACAGACAGACAAATAGACAGATAGGTTGGCAGACATACAAAGAGAGAGAGAGAGAGAAAACTGGTATAGATATTTTATCCTAATCCTACAAACAAAGCTTTTATTTCTGTAAAGGAATAAATTAAAACAGCAAAAATCTGCATTAAATGCTTACTTTATAAGTGCCTATATATGATGCTTGCAAATATTTGTCAGATGCATGCACTGTTTAGTTCATAAGCTGAGAAAAACTATCGATTATTTAAGGTTACCTTTGAGACAACTAATCTAAATTAATGAACACACCTATACCTCTACACATATTTGCCATCAGCTCATGAATTCGTAAGCGAAGGAAAGTCAACCAGAAAGTGAATGCTAACTTCTATTTAGTATACTGAGCCACAAGACCAGAACAGCATACTGTAAAGAAAAAAAAAACTTTATTTCACTGTATCTTATAATAAAGAATGTTGGTTCCTGAAAAAAGTTTCCTTTTTGCCTTTAAAAATGTATTTTACAATGATGAAATTTCAAGTCATAATCTTATCTCAAAAACAATATAAAACAGGGCTCACAATGATGTTTGCCTCCTAGAAAAATCTTGGACAGAGGATTAATGACTGTGTGTTTGGAAAGTAGAGCCCATCCAGAGAAAAACATAATAAACATGAATAGAAAGGCTACTTCTCTGTCCTTTACATCTGTGAAAGAAGATAGCTGCAGGAAGCCCAACCCATTTCAACTAAATATTTTCACTGCACCAGGGAAACGAGCAGAAGCAGGATGAGTATGTGTTTTTCATGGACAAGAGCTTCATAGTAAGCAAAGGACAGTTGATGTTGGCTCATTGGAACCCCTGACCTTTTTCAAAGAGAAGCAACAGGCCCACTTACCATTAGCAAGTTAGTGAGGTAGTTCCAGGTGATCACTGTGCAATGGAATGGGTGCTTCAAAATGTGATGAGTTGCAACAGGTATCCTATGCGGAGTTTATGTGTATGCCAGTTTCGAAATTACTAGATTTTAAGTACATGCTGACATGGTGAAGGTTCTGTCCCCCGGTGTGAGAAAGGGAGCAAGGGCCATTCCCTTGACAAGTTCCCCTAATAGGTCAGAAAACCCAGGAATTATTTACACTCTGATGACAAGTAGGTTGTACAATACTTCTGATTTTGATTAAAGACACACGTGTCTTGGGCAGACGTCATCTTCACCTCATAAGGAAAATGAGTCTTTTATTCCAATGTTGCCATTTTATATATAGTGTTCTGAATGTCCACAGTGTATGCAGTATCATTAGCTGATAAAATCAGGTACACATTTTATTTAGCAACAATGATGAAAGCAATAATAATATTTATTTGGCTAAAGCCTGTCTTAAACTTCTAACTGCCAAAAACATCGATGTCACTGCCTACTAGTAAAGAAAATATGCAACCCTGGTACCTCATGCTCTTCATAGTCTAAGTGAGGGCCCAGACATAAACCTGCAAGTCGTACTCCTGAACTTTAAATGTCTGTCTATATTGACAGGTTTTCTTTTAAATTAAAATCCTAGTAAGGTACCATCACAGAGGTATAACACTTTATTAGAGATAGTATGAAACAACATTCATTTTGACTGCCGAAAAAATTAGGAAGGTTATTGTAAAACACAGTCATACATTTTGCAGGTTTCCATGTAACAGTGCCTTTTCTGAGGGGCATTCTGTTGTTTTAAACAAGGCACCATAGAGTGAAGAAGCATTGTCCATATTTTTCTTTTACCCACGGAAGGATTCTGCCTTTTATAAGATCTAGTTCAAGCAGATACCTAGTAAAATATCAAAGATGTCCTCTTTTAAAATATTAAATTAAAAGATATTTATAAATAGTTTTTCTTCCCTAACCTGTGTATCCTATACAACGTATAACTTGTTTTCTGTATCCTAGATATACCATATACCTGTTCCTAAGTCATACGTGGACTGGTCACAGGAAACAATTTTTCTTCATTGCTCAGCTCTCTTAATTCAAGATTAATTTTTAAGAACAAACAACAGAAAATATGACACAAACATATGTCAGCCTACTACTGTTTTTTTCCTGATTAAACAGGACTATGCAAGTTACTGTAAAATATATTACAAACATGCCCGCTCTGACTACTATTACACAGCCCCTCCGAAAATATGTAAACTCTGCTGCCCATATACACATATGCAGTTAAGACTGCATGAAGCAGATACTCCAGCCTTTCTTTGTGTAGAGAATCATGTCATAAACAATGACAGGACATACTGTCTTTGCAACAAGCTACTATTCGACTATAATCTTCTGGATGATCGAGTGTTTCCAGAAGAATTAAACCTCTGCCTTTTCTTTATTACTTCTGTTTAATGAAAACCTTGAGAAGTGGGAAGAATGTGCCAAATATGAGTGTGTGGAAAAGAGAAAGTGTGCAGAAAGAGGGGAACCAAGACAAATTGCAGTGGAAATGAAATAAGGCAAGATAAAAAGGAAAGTATGAAATAACAAACGAGAGAAACTAAGAAAAAAATATGAAAAGAAATGGGGGGAGGAGATGAAGGGAATGATCTTTATCCTAAATTAGGCAATCTGTATTTTTAAAGCTGTCTCAGGTGGTCCCTCCTCTAATGGCAAGGGGTCACAGTGGGTGGAGGTGGAGCAATAGGGGGAGGGTAAGAAGGAGGAGGAGAAATTTAAAAAAAAGCAAATTCCTATATTTAAAAAAAAATAATTCACGGGTCAGGGGGCTGACAAATAAAATGACAAAAAGAAGACTGTCCCTACATCTGTATCATGTTCAGAGTTCAGAGATGAGAAAAAGCCAACCTAATGCCGACTGAAGATGGGCCGACAGGGAGGCCCAGCAGGGCAGCAGCAAGTCAAGGCATACACAGTTAAATTAGAGAATGTAGAGGAAGTAGGGAATGATGGTCACACTTCAAGACTTTTCTCTCAATTCATTTTCCTGTTGTCTTTTTTTAATTCTGGAAGAATCTTAAGAGGCCATGGAGGGCTTTCCTCTAGCCTGAGGAAAGACTGAAAGCCCCCCCACTAGTTCAATAGCCCTTTTACAAATGTTTGCAGACACTCCAGAAACAATTCCTGCCCAAAGTTCAATGCCCTTCAAGCAACCAATGACAAACCCCACAATGGAGGTTTATCTTACTGTGATCTGGGCTTTTTCCATGCTGATGCAAAGCAGGGTGCATTTTTTTTCTATCTAGGCAACCGGACTAACTAAGACAGGATGTCAGCAACTGTGCATCATCTCGCTTCCCTGAATAATAAAAAATAGACCTCAGATAATGTAAAACAATAAATAATGCAGAAAATAAATGGCAATGCTTAACACAAAAAGATAAGACTAATTTGTGGCACTCATGCACTGTCTACACACAAATAATAATAAAACAAAAATAAATTAAACAAATGTTTGCAGTTATTCACTCTTTTTGTTAACCATCTACATCCCATTATGCTGAACTGCTTTTTTTACGGATGACACACAGACGCTTTGACTGATAAACATGATTTGTTAAGAGCTGCATAGTACATTGGGTTGGAAGTGTGGAAGTAAAACTCAAGTCTGTTTGCTTTAGACTTTATAACATTTTGATGATACACCAATGAATTGCATGTTTTGATAAGAAGGTGCAAAACAGCACAATGAAATCAAAGGGAATGGTAATGGAAGAAAAGGAAACTTTACATATAGCACAGATAATGAAACCTGTACACTAAGCACTTTACAAGAAAACAAGAAAACTGAATATGGTGCCAGCTAAGCTACCATCCTATAAAGGGCACAACAAATATACCAAGATGTCAAGCAGAAATATCAGCAAGACAGTGAACCCTGGCATGTCTGCTTTCTTGTTTAACAATAAAACAAAGTAATTTTTTACAGTAAGCTATAGCTGCAATAATCAAGGCTGATAATGTGTGTGTGTGTGTGTGTGTGTGTGTGTTTGTGTGTGTGTGTGTGTGTGTGTGTGTGTGTGTGTGTGTGTGTGTGTGTGTGTGTGTGTGTGTGTGTGTCTAAGTCTGTGAGTGTGCTTTCACCATCACACATTTAAGTAAATACCAGTCTGTCTAATTACATTTTTTTATTTTTATTTTATTCATTATGAACTCAGTAATTCCACTATACATAAGCCTCTTTTCAGTTTTAACCTGGGAGTTCTGTCTAGTTAAGTGATCTGCTCAGAGTTGAACAATAAGCAAAATTGAGGCTGAGGGAACCAAACCCTGGACTATGGTATGAATCTCATTAACAACTCATAGCCTTAATTCTCTACACCAAACTGCAAGATAATAATCTTCCAATTTTCCAGCAACACATTTTACAAATGAAAACTGCAGCACCAGAGAAGCTCTGTGAGGGAATGAAAGAAATCTTAGGCACTGTTTATCATTCAGAAACTGGCCTTCTGCATTCAAAAGTAAGTTAGTAGTTCAAACAATGTCTTATACTATCTAGCTAGAAAAAGAGAAAATGGCTATAAACAAGAGGATAAACAATATCAAAAATCAGACATGGTATTTTCAAGAGTTTGGAAGGTTAATAATTTCCTTTTGTCGAATGGAAAAAAAGCAGGTATGTGTATTCAAATCTCCTCTGATCGCACATACTGGCTTTTTTCTGTGCAATACTGTGGTACGGGGGGGGAATGGAGAATTTTTGAGCTCTAAGAGTTGCTATATTTTTTACATACGTATATAAATATATATATATATATATATATATATATATATAAAATACAATATATCTATCTATCTATCTATATATATATATATATATATATATATAGATATATAGATATATATATATCTATATATCTATATATATATAGATATATATATATATATATATAAATATATATCTTTTTTTAGCAATATATGGGGGTGCAGTGCTGGCCTGTCTCCTGCAAAATGTTTAAGTATTTTTTTTTATTTATTTTTAATTTATTTGTGTTTTGAGCATTTGTGCTGGATGAGTTACATTTCTTTGTTTTTGATCTTTGAAAAAGTGACGTACTCATATATATATATATGTGTGTGTGTGTGTGTGTGTGTGCGCATATATATATATATATATATATATATATATATATATATATATATATGTCAAAGGTCAGTCACGGACAGCCTATTTCATCCAGGCAATGTCGTCTGGGGAAGATGAAGGGAAAGAGGTAAGTAGAAGATATGAAGAAGAAGGTGACTATAGAATGAATGGCTGGATAGCTAGTAGAAGGAAAAAGGAAGGGATGATAAGATGAGGAGAAATACTACTGAGAGAGAAAGAAAAGGATGGAGATGTGACAGAAATAAAGAAAGAATGGATGATGAAGGTAAGGGAAAAAAAGAAAAAGAAGTGGAGAGAAGCAGAAGTAAAAAGGAAGAGTAAAAATGTGAGAAATAACAACATGGGTTATTCTTGTACTGGGAAATATACAAGTAATATGCAGGTGCCTCACACTATTTCAGGCTGTCCAATGTGGTTCCTGTGGATAAAATGTGAAGGCCGACCAACTAAAATCTTTTTGATGTGAAGTACTTTCAGTATGTAATGCACAGTTAAGGATCTGTTCCTGTGAGATATATTCCAGTGCAACAGCTGGGCTGATACCAATGGGCTATATCTACTGTTACCAAACATAATGATCTGTATATGGTGCTGATGAACATAATAATGTATATGTCACTTCATACTTGTTTAATTTCTAAACCACTTTAAATCTCCCTGTTAAGTACAAAAAGATGGTCTTTGGAATCAGCAGCAACAGTGATGAAAACGAATTGCTGCCTGCTGACTTCAAAACATAGAAAGCAGCATTTAAATGTTGATGTACAGATGCTGAAAAACCCTGTAATATATTCTGCCCAAAAAATGACTTAAAGTACGTCATTTTACAAGGACTCCATTCAGTGGAGCGGTTAAGCAAAGCTGTGCATCTGGAAACCCAGTTGAAAATCTCATTTAGCAGCTATATTTGAAATCTCTGCAAGTTATGTAATATCCATGTGTTCCATCATAACTCCATCTACCTGTGCACCATACGAGTGTTTGATGATACTTAAAATGTTAGCACCATTCCAGTCTCATCCTTTCTTGGCCGAAGAGTATAACACAGAGTTCAAAATCTTATATGCTGTTTATAAAACATCTGGTTTTTAAACCACTGACCATTTTCAAGGGATTTGCCCCACCATACACTGTAGATTAGACTGCACCTTCATTAATTCATATACAAATCAATTTACTGTGGAAATAGTAAAAATGCACATTTGACTAATGTCAACCTCCTATAAAACATCATCCACCTGCACTGGTAATGGGATTTCAGAGTAAACAGCACAACTTACACAGTGACAGCATTAAACAACAGCTATGGAAATTCAAGGTTAAGTTTCACAGTCTCCATGCTTTTATACCATGTACCACAGACAAAGCAAATAATCGTCCTTACACTGCAGGAAACGTTTCATGAATAAAACTTTTCCATTAAAACAAAACAAAATTTAAAAAATCCTGAAAAAGAAACATCAGATCATGTCCATATTCTTTTCTTCAGTATATGTCCTCTTCATGGAGCAATGCCTGTATTTATTTATATAATTCTAAGTACAGTCCCAGCGTTTCTCAGCAGCACAGTAGCAGAAAAACTACATCTTCATAAGATGACAGAATCATAAACAGGAGCCAAGCCATACTAAAGCATGAATGTGTGGAAAAATATGGCAAAAATGCTTCAGAACCACTGAGTAACGTGCCATATTACAAATGATTCATAACAGACAAATAAAAGAAAGCTGAAAATGCCATCAGTCCAAAAAAAAAAAAAAACACAGATCACTAACGTCTGGGTCTTAATAAGGGCAGTGTAAACGTGTAAACCAAGCGCTGATTATATGTGCTAGAGACTGGTTTCCCACTTCTTCCATAATGATGTGTCCCAGAATCACAAAGCATTTTACCAAATTAAACTTGTGCTAGACTGTTTCTGTGTTTGTCAGTCTATCCAGTATTACTAGATAAGCTCCTATTCCTATTCATGACAATAGGCCATTCAGCAGTATAACATAATTATACGGTCAGGTAACAATATGTTTACTTTGCTCCTTTCTTAGACCAAATATCTGCCAAGTCAGCACTAAATTGTTAGTAGTGCCCCATCTTTGCAAAAGACCCAGATAACTCCAGAAAAAATACTGGGGTCACAATCTCATTGTGAAAATACAAGGTGAATGAGACCAGGAAATACAGGTGACTGGAGATGTACAAAAGCCCAGCTTTACAGCTATGAGGAATACAGGCTGCAGAAAAAGAAAGTCTTCATATTAAATGTAAAATGCAAAAAATGACAACTTTTATTTTTCAGTCTATAGATTTCTGCTACTTTCATTTGGTCACAATATCGGCCCAGACTTGAGCAACGGAGAAGTCATTCTTATTCTTTCACTTACCCTACTCACAGCTTTCAAACAAGTACAGCTAACTCATTAAGATATTAAGACACTAAGAAAAGAAACATTTTGCAAGAGTTTAATTTTATGAATAAAAGCATGCATCTGAAATCCCCTAAACTGATCTACAGTTACTTCTGTTTCTGCTTCCTCTTTGCTTCTACTCTGCCTCATAGTGAGGCATGCCCAAAAGTCTTCAGTGAAACTAAAAAAAAAAAGATCCTTCTTATGCAAAGACCTTATTGCAATGCTTTCTTATTCTGTAGTAAATAGTTCAAGTTTCCTATTATCTGCTGACATTCAAGTAAAAAAGGGATTCTATCAAACCTGTAAATCTGGCAAAGATCATTTATGTGGTTCTAATAATACAAAAAGTATACCAACAGGTCGTCACCAATAGGTGTGCTGGTGATGACCAGTTGGTGTTTTTGCACACTCTCACTGACATTTCTATTATACTTTATTTTTTTGTGATTCTCCCACCTTTAATGTTCCCATATATTTATGTGGATGCTAGCTACAAAAAGAGAACACTGACTAATTTCTACTTAACAACAATAACCTGCTTTTTGTTCTACCACTAAAACAGAAATATAAATCTATTTTTAGGGGAAAATGGAATTTGTCAATGAAACAAGAAACCTTCAAAAGAAATAGCATTGTTCTTTTAAGGATAATATTTTATCTTAATATAAATCCCACACTTAAATCATGGGGTGTAGTGTATAGTTTTTAATTCTAAGTAGGGTACAGAGTGTATTTACTTCTATAACTGTTCCTAAAAAATATCACAGATGCACAATATACTGTAGTCATGTAATCTAGCTGTACAATAAATATGACATATTTAACTTGCATCTGAAATTAACTCCCCATATGCTCCAGTCACCTCTCACAAATACATACACACCTGTGTGTGTGTGTGTGTGTGTGTGTGTGTGTGTGTGTGTGTGTGTGTGTGTGTGTGTGTGTGTGTGTATCCCTCTCTCTCTCGATACATATACATATATGTTTTTATTTACATACAACAGTATTTTGATGTCTGTATATATGCAAACACATAGATAATTTGTGCATTGACAGCAATACTGAAATCATCAGTCTTTTCACCAGTAAAGCTACTTGTTGAAATACTGCTATTATATTAATTGCGTTTCTAATCTATTTTTTCTGCCATAACAATACATTAATGACATTCTGAATTTAAAAAAAATAATAATTGTAAGGTAATGCATTCCTTATCCAGTACATTAGTTTGGGGTTATATGACTTGGAAGGGTTATGATTGCATTTCGATCAAACATTAATTTGACAAACAGTTTTGATATTTTCAAAAAGAATGCATAGGTTGGTAATGGAAGGGTAGCATCCACTAGTAAACATTACGTAGTATAAATTCATAGTTCGGCAGAAAGATGCACGACAAATTTCTAACAAAGTTAAAACTTAAGTTTAAACACATTCTATCTGTCCTTCCATGCCCCAAAGTTAAGGTATGAACATCCAGTTTTTTGCAGCAACAGGAAAAAGTCAAATGAAAGGATTTTGCATCCCAGGAGTTTTGTTTCCCTTTCAGTAAAACTAATTTTGCTTACCCCAAAACAAAATAACTGATATTTACATGTTAAGGGCAAAGATAGCAGGAGCTAGATTTGCAACTTTTACCAAGGTGCCAACTTTTACTACACTCCCCACTGTATACATTTATGGGAAAGGACAACATATTGTTCATTATGGTACACTGCATTGCGTATTTAATTTTAAATCTGGTGCTTCTGCTCCACAAAGAAAAAATGTCTCCCACAGTATTTCCGGTAATTCTAGTTAAGAAATTCTGGAAACTAATGTCAGAGAGTATCCATAGTACGAAAAAAGTTACACATTTTGCTTGCATATTAATTACTGTCTTAATTAAGAAACAGTTTTTCAAAAGTTCTGAGCATCTTTTTAACACTTTTAAAAGGACCAGGTCCCCTAAAACATTGGTGGCTTGTAGCATTCAGTGGGGATAACTGAAGGGAGGGAGTGAAGAGTGTGTCTGTGTATGTAAGGGGGTGGAGAAAAAAGAACAAAAGCTAACAAGTACCAGAAAATTAGGAGAGAAAATACCTAATAACAGAGATGAGCTCAGAGGTTTTATTCAAAAACTACCGTATAAAAGCCTACTTCAGCATTTTAGCTTGTGACTTCAAGAATCAGAAAAGTACACTGCATATTTTTAGAGCTAAGTTTCAAATTTACTGGAACATGTTAAATAATATGTTGAACACAAGAATGCCCTGTAACTTTCAGAAGTAAAGACAGAGCCTTAAAACAAATTGACTGGTAGCAAATAATACCACATGGAAATACAGTAAACTAAAAGCAGCCATGCATTCTCAAACCTGAGAAACAACATTCTAACAGAACTGGGAAGTGCAGACTGCAGGTATCATGGAAAATGAAGGAAAACATAAGGAAGAAATAATGGTGAATATATTACAGAACAAAAATGTGGATACTAGGTAAACAGAAAAACAAACCATAAGCAAACTGCATACAGATATTCCACAACCAGTAAAATACAAAACAGCAAATTAAGAATGGAGCATAACAGATTTTTTTTTTTGTAAATGTAGACAACATGAAACAAACATGCAAGAAAAGTTAATATTTTCAGCACATTTAACTGTTCCTCAGAAGTAAACTTCGCAAAAGCACTAAGTAAAATATTTAATTCTTTACCCATATTAAATAAAAAAATACATGAGTCTTTACACATAATAAAAAGATTTTCAAAACTAAAGTTTGTAAGATAAACATGAAACTACAAGGACTAGCTAGAAGAAAACTGACAAATGTCTAGATTGCTACAGTGTCCCCACAGCTCTTTCTTTTCCTCTCAGAGGAGATAATGAGGGCAAATTATTACAACCTAAGCAACAAGAATCACCACCCATTGTTTTTGTACCAAAAAAGAAAAACACTCTGCTTTTTACCCCTATCTTTTACTCTCCCTCTCTCACTATACTAGCTCTGCCACGTTTATCTAAGACACCATAATCCCCGACGCTCCCTTTTTTTTCCCTTCTTCTATCGACCCAAAAGCTAGCTCCGGCCGTTCGATGCGAGCTGTGACACTCCAGATCAATACTGCATGAATAAAAGGATGCTGTGCTTTTACACTCTCTCTCACACTCTCACTCTCTCTCTCTTTCCTCTTTCCCATTTCCTTACCGTTAGAAGCTCGCAGTCCGAGGGGTGACTTGAGACACCATCCACTCTCGGAGGTGGATCTTTGGAACACGAAGGGCACAGGCAACGGAACGAACATAGCGGTGTGTGTGACTGACACCTCTCCAACCTTGCATAACCCAAGGAAACCCAGGATTTGTGAAGGAAACAGAAAAAAAAAGTAACACCACACATATACACGTAAACACACACACATGCACACACACAGAGGCTGGTGGCGTGGGTCTGGTCCTTAAGCAGGTGTGTGTCTGGTGGTTGAAGCTATTTGCAATAAAGAGTTCATAGGAAATTGATTTATAAGTATATGTGGTGTGTATGTATAAATATAAACAGACGCAGAGCCACGGGAGCGACTAACCCTACACAGTCTCTTGCTTCCTTGTGTGAGCCTTGCAGTTCATAGCAGAATATTAATGTCCCTGTGTTTTCTCTGGGGCCGGTTTCTAACAATGCATGCCCCCCTTCATACACACAGACACGCAGACACACACACACACACACACACACACACACACACACACACACACTCATGCACACGCAGGAGCGCGCGCACACACATACACACACACACAGACTCTAATCTCCACTTTATTGTCTGCCCTTATCTGTCTCTCCCTCTCTCACTTGCTCTTTCTTTCTCCCTTCTTGTCTGACAGATGACATCAAGTCATAGAAAAGCGACCCCTTCGTCCCCCGCAGCTCCCCTTTGTTGGGGCCCTATCGAGTCCTCCCAGACAAAAGCAATTATTTCTTGGGAGAATGTAGTGTGGTAGCTGCAAAAAAAAAAAAAAAGGGAAAAAAACCCTGCCCCCCATCAACACCACCAATAGCCAAACCGCAAACAATAGTAATAGACTTCTAACCTTTAAGGAGGACAGTGCAGCTGAGGGGGACTGTATTACAAAAAAAAGTGCTTCAGCAATTGAATATATGAATTAGTAATGGTACTTCAGTTACACTTCCAAAGTTTTTAAACTGCATGTGTTCATCACACACGTGTGCCTATATTATTTTTTGTTAACTGAACTGTTTCTCACAGATCTTCAAGTTTAAGTCACACTACTATTGTTCTTGGCTCTCAGGGAATTAAAATTTCCTTCTTTGTCTTTCTCTTACACAGTGGACTATGGGCACCACTGCGCAGACCTGAATGCTATATGCTTATAAAGTATATTTTTTATTATCTAATGAAGACCCCAAGTATATATTTATTGCCTAATGAAGACAACATCTTTTATGCTGTGGAACCTTTTGTTTTAATGTAACGACAATATAATTTTATACTTATAGCTGCATTCCACCCAACATATGGACTAGACAAAAATTCATTCCTTAATAAGGCATTTCAAGCAAAAAATAAGAAAAAAGACATTGCTGTCATGGTCACAGGGCTACAAGTACTAATTTGGAATATTTTGGAGTACATTTTCAGGAAAAAGTAAATCACAAGGCAAACTGCAGCAATAACATTACACCATGAGAGTTCTAACTTCAGCAAACAGTACACTGCACTGACTTCATGGATCTAAACTGAGCTATAGTCACCTTTTTTAAGTTTACTTTTGTCTTTTTTAGTATTTTTATTTGTTACTTTTTGATCGATATATACAACCTTTGGCATTCCTAGTTTTCTTTTTGGAGGATCAGCATCATCATACTTTAAACTTGCTTAAGGGTCCTGTGTCAGTCAGAAAGAATCCTGCATACAGCTCTCTGCTGGTGTACTTCTTCATACAGGATCCTGTATTAAGGAGCAAACCAGTGAACCTACAGTCTGGACCGTGCAAGACCCTGCAGGAGCTTTTATTAAGCAAAATGCTGTACATCCCACTTAACCTACAATCTGCTTCATGCACGGCTCATGCCAAGCGCAGCACAGCTTTAGCATGTAACACTAGCCTACAGACTGCTTGTTGCAAGGTAGTATCTATCCAGAAACCCACGAATGACCTATACACACACAGACACAGACAAAGGTACACACACACATGCACATGCCACATACAAAATGTAAGCCTGTTGCTTTGTAAATGATCCCTGTCAATAACAACTGATCCATAGAATACAACATTATCATGTTGTTTTTCTTTGCACAGGACACCACGTACAGCAATAGACTAACACACTGCAAAGGCTCCTATAGCTTATTTGGTCTATAGGGACTGCAATAACCACCTATGGCTTATCTTTACACAGTGTTGTCTAGTCACAAACCTATTAAGCTTGCTTCGCACACTATTCTATGTGCAACGTCAGATACATTATACATATGAATCGGAGCTGTACTTGGTGCATGCTGTCCAGTTACACACACACACACACACATATATATATATATATATATATATATATATATATATATATATATATAAGGCATGTCACTAAATGTATACTTTGTCTGTTCTTGTAGTTTAGGGCACAACTGAAAAGCATCCACGAAGGGTAGTTCAGATATGCAGTCAACAAATACATAAATTAATTTATGGTGAAGAACCCACAAATTAATAAAGCATGTGAGTGAACCTGTAGCTAGTATGGCTTGGGGCCCTCTCTCTAACTCCAAACCATTTAGCATGCTAAGCACACAGTTCCTTCTTAAGCTTGTATTTCTCTGAGTGGTAGCAACAATCATAAACACCCTTAGCGCACTTCATTCAAGGTAGTCTCTCACCACAGACCCACTAAACATGTAAACACACTATAAAACACTTTGTACATACCACTTTCTGTTAGTACCCATGAAAAATGTTTCAGAATCTTTATAATACACAGAAAATGGGCCCTTACACATGAGGGCTTGTAAGCTAACAAAACAGCTTATCTAAAACAAATAAAAAGGTCCAGAGATCGATAAAATAGAATTTAGAATAGGACGAGATGTGTGATGGCACATCAAAAGCACAATAATTCCTGCATTAAAAAAAAAAAAGACTTGAAAGAGGCCTGGGGGTGGGGGTGGGGGGATAATCATATCAGGTAAGGTAACATAAATGCAATGTGAAAAAAAGCAAGGCTGGGACAACTGGACAACTATAACAACAAAACTGTTTTGCAAAAGTGAAGTATAGAGGTCTCAGCCCTGGCTATGCCCTCCACAGACAGTAGCCAGGAAGGGACAAGGGTCAGTCAAGGAGGAACTAGAGTAAGCAGCCAGTGACAACTTACCCATCCCGGAGGAGGGTTCTGAAGGGGTCTTTTCTCAAGAGCTCCACTTCAGGAAAGGCCCAGGACTGTAGCTCTTGCAGCTTGAAACTCAGGGCATATGAGTCTACCAAGGCATTCACAGTAGTGGTAGCTAGGAATTATGTAGGTACAGAAACCTACATAAACAGGTCATTGTTCCCCTCTACTCGTCACTCATTAGACCCATTATAGAGTACAATGCCCCTTTTGGTATGTACCTCACAAGCCATCTACAACAACTGGAAAGGCTGCAGAAATACCTCACAAAGAGGATTACCGGCCTCAAACAGATGCCCAAAGTAGACCTTCTCAAAATACTCCAGCTTTACTCTGTCACATATCGTCTACTCAGAGGCAATCTCTGCCTGACATACAAAGCTATGTCAAACCCAGAGCTGTTGAACATGCTCCACTTAAAGAAATCCCAATCCCTCCAAGATACACGCTCTAGGGACCTAAACCTTGTCACCGCAATAAACAGAACATGCTGGAGGGATAGATTCCTGTCCCAGAGACTTCCCATACTCTGGAACAAACTACCTATCAATATCAAACAAAGCTCCTCATCAGCACTCTTCAAGAAGAATTTTGATGATTGGATAGGAAATAGAAAATTCACCCTGGGGATCACCTCTGTGGCTCTGCTTGACAGGAGCACAGGAAAATAATTTTCTTGGGTAGCGAAATCCAGGGTACGTTTTTGGTTAGGCTTGTATAGGCCCTAGAGCTGATAGCCTAGTACCTACCTATGAACCTATTATGCACTGAGTCCAGCTATGTGGGCATTGTACAGCATCTTCCAGCCAAAGTAGGAATATCAGGAGCACAACAATAAATATTCTAGCCTCAACAAATTATGGTCATGATCTATGACTCCTGCCTGCCTCTCCTATTGACCCAGGGTGGCAGAATTCAGGACAAACAAATGGGATAAAAAAGTGAAAGGATTTTGATGGCTACTGGGTACCAAGTGCCAATAAACAAATCTAAACAAATAGATTAATGTACTTACTGGAACACATGCTGGTACTTTGGTTGAATTTAGGTGAAAGCCCTCAAAGAATCTAAAATGATTAATTTGTATTACATATATCCCAGTCACATTAACAAACAAGCAATGAAAAAAACAACTAAAGTAGAACACCTAAAGCACACATGGATATGCACATGTTCCTCACTTGGCTGACCCCCCCCCCCTCACCCTTTCCCCTTACTCTTGCCCTCTGACTTCAGCTTCATCATCAAAAGCATGCAACTTCCTTCCAGTTCCAGCTCTAATTCTAACCCCTTAGTCAATACCCATATGTCACTGCTAGGACACTCTGTTATCTATTCACTACACTTTTCTCTTTACACCTCTACTCTTGCTTTATACTTAAGCTACTTACGCCTCCTGCTTTTCTTACTTAACCTGTTATCCAATTTCCCGTCTCTGTCTCTTCTCCTGCTACTATACTCCCTACTATGTACTATAGCTAATCTTTGTTCTCTTTGTTGCTATACTCCTTACTGTGGCTAACTTGCTCACAACTCAACTGTATAAAGCAAAAAATGCAACCCCTACTAACAATGTTCACCATCATGTAATGCCTCAACCTAAAACTGTAAAAGATGTGTTCAGTCTATGTAAATATGTTAAATCTTAAGCTTCAGTGCTATGTTACTAGTCAGTGTTAAGTTTGGTACTATGCAAATCTGAATGCTTCTGTGTACACCTTATATTTTCCTTAAAATTTAACTGTGGAGCTTTTCTCCCCGGGCCTCCAAATAAAATGGACACGGATCCAGTCGGACTTTCCAAGTCAACAAATGTAAAATAAATATGTAATAAACAAATAAATGTATGCTGTTTGGATTTATGTCACTGCTCATTAGACACTGAAGGAAGAATGCCAGGGTAGAGTATTATACATGCACGCACGCACACACACACACACACATATATATATATATATATATATATATATATATATATAGATATATATATATATATATATATATATATATATATATATATGGTAACAATATCATATGAAATGAAGTGGGGCTTCCCACACCCGTTAATGGGGGCTGTGCCCACACCCCCAACCTATATATTCTAACTAGGGTCGCACTACAGTGGGGAGGGGGGCATATTCCATTTTCTTGCTAATACTGCTTGTCAGTCAAATGAGCTTTCGGGCAAATGAGCTTTCAGGCAAATGAGCTTTCAGTCAAATGGTGTCAGGCAAATGAGTGTCGGGCAAATGAGCTTTCAGGCAAATGAAGGTGATCCATATATATATATAGATATATACATATATCTATATATATATATATATATATATATATATATATATATATATATATATATATATGCACACACACACATTGACATGCTGAGTGAATGTGCCTTTAAGTATGTTGTAGTACAGTGCGTGAGGATAGTCCCACAACAATTAGCCAGGTAAACACTATGTATTAATCAGCTTATCAAGGGACAGATTGCTATTTTTACTACTGTAAAAGGAAGGAGCCTGAGGACTAGAATCAGGAGATTCATTCCTCAGAAGAAGGTAGACAGTAAGTGAGCCGAAGCTTGCCCAGAAGACCTTAAGAGCATGGAGAATGACGGCTCGTTTGGCACTAACTTGGGTAACTGTACTTGGAAGAAATATATGGAGTTTCATTTTCCATGTAGGACCTAGCTGAAGAGTACATCCTGCACCTTTTTTAAGTCAGCTTGTACTTGCAAAGGCTGTGAGATATTGTAATGCTGTTTGATGGAAGAAAAAACAAAAATACTGTTTTGTTTTGGTATCCAGCCAAGTGAGCTTCCATTTTGAAGTTTACCAAAATAAATAAATAAACCGTGTTTTATAGAATTCTTGCTTCCATTATCGCCTTGGAGTTAAACTGATGGTCTGTGCAGTGTTAGGAGGCCAGAGACTTGCCATTTTCAGATTCTTGCAGTACCTGTACTGCTACATGCAAGCCATATTTAGACTATTAATACCTTGCAGCCCTGTAACTGTTGTGTTTCTGCCATCCATGGTTTCCTGGTTATCCCAGCCATGGAGAAATGACTACAAAGACTTGTTGAGGCACATGTGGGGGCTAAAAGCTGATCCAACTTCAACAACCAACATAGCTGCCAAACCCCCAAACTGTGCTTACTAAGAAGAAACTAAACAAGAAGGATGCCCTGGAATCCTACTTGGCAGCTTTTGAGAAGTATGCCACCACTCTGAACTGGGACTGAGCAGACAAAAAAACACCCTGTCATCCTAGCTAGTAGGAAAGGCACTGAAATATACACTATTTATTTCCTTTTGGTAACCAACAAAAGTCCAAATGAGCTCAAAGAACCCTTTTCTGCAATAATATGAGGAGAAATGCTCCTATGGCAGTTAAATTGTTTTCCATATAGAGATAATGAAGATATCATAATTATTGTCTAGACATACTAAAATACTAACAATTATACATTTACAGAGTGGATAAAAAAAGTAATGTATACAATTTTACAATTTACAATTATTGTTTTTATCAAGGTATAATACATTAGGTTTGGTTCAAAATAAAAGCATTAGGAAATTAAAACAGTGATGAATATCATTTTACACATTGGCATATTCAGTCTTTTGTTGCCTTTAAATTTGCTAAAAAAACTATTAGTGTTGGGAAGAGATGAAATATCAGTTGGAATAGAGTTCCAGAGTTTAGCTACTTTGATTGAGAAGACTGAATCACCTTAATGATTATATTATTTGGAAAAGTTGTATTTATCTTTATTACACTCTAACCTTATGATATTTTAAAACCAGATCTACTGCAGCAGGATATTTCATAAGTTGATATATTAAGGTATGGGCTATTTTTATTTTTGTCTTTGAGATTACATGATTTATGTAGTGATCATATTTCAGTTAGTTATCAGTTATTAGGCCTATTCATTTTTTATGAAACGTGTTTAGCTGAGGACACAGATGGATGTCAAGGGGACTTTTTATTACGTGGACTATGACAAACTTAAGAAAGAAATTTTGACCAGGGCTGGTATAACCCTAGAAGTGCAAGCAATAAAGATTTATCATCAAACTTTTAATACATTTAAACTGTTAAAAGTACAAATACATGATTTAAAGCATATTATAAAACTTTTCATAAAGCCTGATAGTAGCAGTAAATTGGCAGTGCTAGAACTCTTAGTATTAAACAGGTTTAAATGTGATTTGTCTTATAATACAAGAAAACTGACATTGCAAAGTGATCCCAATAATACTAATAAGCTGGTAACTTTAGTGGACCTCTGGTTAGTCAATGACACAATGTTCAAAACTGTGCTGTCTGATTCTAATTCTAAAATTGTACTAAGAAATGCAACCTCTTCTGCGAAAGAAAAAGCAGCAAGTAATATGTTAATTTCTTTCAAGTGTGGGGGGTTGTTGCATTGCTACATTCTGTGCAATTAACACCAAACAGAATGAAAAGAAAATTAGAGGGTGGTATCCACAGGTGAGAGAGTTGTATCCACTCATACTGCGGTAGGGGGTGAACAACCATAAAGAAAATAAACCATTCAAGGGAACTGTACTGATACCACAGGCAGTAAAGCAAAAACTGATTTTTGTTTAGAACTACCCTTTGCAGTAGAAGATGTCGTCGAACCTATTGTGTCGATATTTTGGAGTGAAGAAGCTACACTTTCTGCCTAAAAGCAGATTACCAAAGAAAGTAACCTGAGTTAGTGGACTTATAAATAAACCACCTAAATTTTAAACCAACACACTGGGAAGATGATACACAACAGAATTTAACCAAGATGGTAGGACAGGATAGTGAGTGAGATGTTCCTATTATTTCATTACTTCAAGCTGAAAGATGACCGGTTATATAGAATGAGTACAGATAAGGGAAAAATTCGATACCAGCTGGTAATGACAAAACCTTACAGGACACTAATAATGAAGCTAACCTATAGCCACATATCAGAAGGTCACCAGGGGTTGGACAAAACCAAGTCAAGAATACCAGCCAAATCTTGCTGGCCAGTATAATAAAAGAGATGGAAAACATCTGTGCTTCTTGTCCTGTATGCCACAAAACTGCACCCCTCCTAGGTGTAAAAGTCCCCTACCCTGATGCCTATAATAGAAGTGCCATTTGAAGGTATTGCTATGGATATTGTGGGAGCCCTATAGGAATGTAGGAACATAGGAACAGTACTACTAAATGATCACCATTACCAGAAGAGGCTATATGCACCTTTAAGAAGACCAACTTAAAACTTCTTCTCACGTTTTACGAGTACTTAATAGTGCCCACCTCCCAATTTCAAGCAAGGCCACACATGATAACCCTGATGTAAATGTATGTGCACTTATCCAATCATCAAGACTAGCCATAAAAGCAGACACAGTAGTACTTTGCTTGACTTGCAGTAGTAACTAATTCCATAGGCTGGAAATATGTTCAGTTAGCAGACTATCCCTGCAGCGAGTCTTATCTAATTGTTGGTGTAAATTTAGGTCTCTTGTATACGTGTTTGTAAAGCTACTGACTTTCCAGTTAAATAGAAGATCAAATAGGATTAGATCTTTTCTGGCTCAAAAAACAAGGAGCAGGTCACCTTAGAGCAGTCAGTAGGCTAGTGAGTAAAAGAAAGTTCTGTCAGTCCATCAAAAAAAGTTGAAGGATTTAAGCCCTTTAATTTTTTAGTTAGAAACTGTCTGGGCCTTTCCATTTGAGTGATATGCTTGGATTTGTACATAACAAAGGAGGCACTGCATTGAAAATATATGTCTGATAAGGGAAAAGTACAGCAGTAAGAATACTCATTTAGATTTATAAAGTATTATCTCATGGGTCTATATTACGTTATCAAACTTTTAAAAGTTCGAACATCATATGGTCGAAGCCATATGATCGAACATTTAAAAGTTTGAAAAGCTAATAAAAAAATTAAACAACAGAAAAAACCTACCTGACCATTTTAAATAGGGAGGCACCCCCACAACTTCGCTCTTGAAATATATCAACTCCGAGATTGCACTACAGTGCAGGAAAGGGATATCTTCCCATTCCGCACTGTACGGAGATCTTCGTTGACACATTCAAACTTTTAAAAGTTCGATCATATCATGTCGACCATATGACGTTCGAACTTTTAAAAGTTCGATAACGTAATTTAGACTCTTATCTCAGAAATTAAGTAGGCCACTATAGAAGGATTTCATGACTGTGGTGGAAACATGATGATCAAATAAGAGAGAATTGTACAAATAAGTTCCCATGTCTCTTATAGTAAAATATAGCAACAAGCATCAATATATACTAGTAATAATGGACTATCCTACTAAATTTCTAGAAGCAGTGCCATTATACAAACCTAATGCTAAGGGGTTTGTAAGAAAACTGCCACTGCTCTTTCCCTAAATAGATGCTTACTGATCAAGGCGATACCTTTATGTCAAGAGTACGGCATCAGTTATGTCAGTGCTTTAAAGTGAGACATTTGAAGTTATCAGTATATCATCTGTAGACTGATATAATAGAAGGGAGGTTTAATAAAACACCGAGAACCATGCTTAGGAAAGTTGTTAATGCAGATGGTAATAAATGGGGTGAGTTCTTACCCTGCTTACTGTTTGCAATTAGAGAGGTGCCATAAAATGAAACTGAATTTACCTAATCTCAACTTTTGAATGGCATGGATCCAAGACGGCTGCTTATCATTGCTAGGAAACTTGCAAAGAAGAAAAGACATAATTTAAAAGTGTGACAGGATGCTGTGTTATCTTATAGAATAAATTAAAGTTGGTAATATCTATCAGTAGAGTAGCTACGGCAGAGGGAGAAGGGCATCTGCCCTGGGCACAAAGTTTGGGGTGTGTGATCAGCTGATCTCGATCATTCTTTAATGCAATAATGCAATGCTGGCTTTTAAAAGCCGGTATTGCATTTTTTTTTTTGTCAAACCTGATTGCTGGAGTACTCTGTGTGTGGTCTAAACTTTAAAATTATTATTATTTATTTATTTTTTTTTTTTTTAACTAAAACTTGAGTGCTGTAGAGTTCCATGCAGACAGGGTATAACTGTAGCAACTATTTGCTACAGTTTAAACAGAAAATTATTTTTTTTTATTAAAATATGAGTCCCACATTGCTCCTTGCAGACAGGGTATAAACTGTAGCAACTGTATGCTACATTTGTAGCAAGCAGTTTGCTACAGTTTAAAAAGAAAAAAGAAGCTCTCCATCCAGGCGAGGTATAAACTGTAGCAATTGTTTGCTATATTTGTAGCAAACAGTTTCAGTGTCATGCGGCTGGCCACCTGGTTGGCGTACCAGCAGAAGGAAAGGGAAAGGGTAGGGGTCATATATCTAACTGTGACAAGCCAATCATTTATGGCTTATACAGTAAAGGTCTTTTTTGAACCCTTGAAATGCAACAACAAATTTATAATAAGAATGCCTGAGAATTTAACCTATGATATCGGTCAGTAGCATAGCTAGGGCAGAGCAGTAGGGGCAACTGCTCTGGGTGCAAAGTTTTTTTTTTTCTTCGGGGGGAGAGTATGAATGTAACTAGCCATCTGGTTTTAGAGGGAAGTGAGTTTTTTTCTGGTCAGCTGAGCAGTTGAAGAGCTACCTGAGGGTGGGGCACTGGCTTGTGGTATCGACACACTGTGCTGACTGACCCAGCTACACCTTTAATTAGGTACTAGTGTTGCTATTCTCCAAAAAAGACAGATGTCTGGCCAAATGGCAGGGGCCATTTTATGTGAGGAAAAGAATAAATGCACTGAACCTATAGATTAGACAGTCAGGAAACAAAGATAAGCTTATCTATCACATGAATGTAGTGAAGTCACTGAAGGGAACAGAGAATTTGCAGAGAGGTGCAGGTTAAAGTTCATCCCAAAGAGATCAGGGAGTCCATCTTATGTACAGCTATAAGGAATAATTGTAAAGATTACAAAATCAGGAACTAAGAACTTATTTTAAGAAATAAATGGCCGTTTTCTGAAATCTCAAGGAGACCTAAACTGACAGAACATAACAAAGAGACAGTACCTGGAAAGAAGATTAGGCTGACACCTTAATGAGCACCAGAGTAACAAAAACAAGAGAAGTTAAAAAAAATGCTCAGCCTCGGCATGATTCAACAACTCAGAGAATTCAATTCTGTAATGACTTGAGGAAACAAAACAGTATTTCAAATTTCAATAACTATCCCATGCCCATATCTGATAAGTTGATATAAAACCTATGGAAGGTAGATGGCTGACCACCCCAGACTTGGTGAAGGTACACTGGCAGATACCACTTGCCTCCTTTGCCAAAGAAAAAAACAGCTTTTGTAACCTCTGCTGGTTTGTTTGAGTAAACAGTGTTAACATTTGGCCTGCATACAGCCCCAACCTCCTTTCAGAGGCTGATGGATAAAACACTGAAGCCTCATTCCCACTATGCTGTGAAAATGCATCCCATGTAAATACAGCTAAAGCAATGCTGAGGCCAGAACTGTCACCAGATAAGTCTGGCTGAAGATACAAGTGTCCAGTTAAGGGAGCACCAGGAGGCTATGCTGCTGTGGGGCTTCAACAACCTTGGAAGAAAAGCCAAAAAAGCACTCTGTAATAAAAGTGCTGTCCGCCCAGAGAACACATAGCAGAAAACTCCTGTGTGGTTCTCAAATACTGATGTGCTTATGGATATCTGTTATTAGCAGTGAAGTCGAAACCCTTAACAGGAGCGACAGCACCAAGCCCTGAAAGGTAACTATTAAACCATCCATCCATCCATCCAAAATCCATTTTCCCATTTTTGCACTTGAAAGTTGAAGTGACTTAGATACAGAGTACAGTGGAGCCCTTTTTCCTATTTGTCAAACAAGGTAAGAAGAGAGTAGAACCTTCCTACCATAAGCTTTCTACAATCATCTCTACAGTCCCCTTCTTTAGGAAATACTGCAATGTTACCAAAATCTCCTGAACCACCAACAGGCAGATAAAGAAGCATATTCTAGGAGGTCTAAGAATCTCCAGTATGTGCCTCCTTTCAAAATGTCTAGCATTTATTTACCCCAAGAGGTTTCTTTTCACATTTTTTTCAAATTTAAGACAAACCCAACAAGTCGTACTACTATACTGCATCCACAGGATAGTAGTTAGGGCTGCAGAGAGGCTGACTGAGTTGATATCATCTTAAAAGATGTATAAGTAGGACCACACAGGCAAGCTGACCTGACCTTCTGTGGTCAATTTGACATCTTCCTTAATTCTTCAAGACTGGGAAGGTTTACATGAGGTTAAAGCAATGCAACTGTATAATTTTTCCATTACAGAAAGCATCTTGCCCCTCTTCTCTGTATGTTTTATGAGGTTTTGAGATGGATACCCAGACAGAAAAATAACCCTTAGTGGAAGATGAGTCCAGGATGGCCTTGTGTGCAGGTTCTCAAGGAAAAAGCAAGATTAAACTAGGCTGCCCTGTACAGGCAGGCAAATGTGAGCACAATTCTGGCAAATGTATCATCAGCATCAGAGAACAAAGTGCTAAATAGTAGCTAGCCAAAAATACAGTATTAAAGGTTTTCTTCATAGACTCCTGCCCAATTAACATAGAAAAGCAGACAACATTTATAAGCTTTGCTCTTCAGCAAGGACTAGAAGGCAGACAGGTGGGGTGAATAATTAATAACCCATGGTGGCAGAAAACACACTACTTTGCAAAACGTATCCAGAGCATTTGACTTCCTGTCCAGAAGCGAGACGGTGTCCATTTGCTTAAGTTTCTGAAAGGTGCCTGGTTGTCTAAATAAGTCACTTGATAGCAAACTCTGTCAGAAGAAAAACAGTGAATTGTCATCACTGACTGATAGCTTATCCTAGAGTTTTGTGGCCTCTATACTAGTTAATGGAAAGCCCTCTGCATGTGCTATCATGAAGTTTTACTCCTCATATAGAAAAAGTTTCAATGAATGCTAAATTCCATTTTCTATTCACTGAATAATGAATCTTTAAGATGACTCATACCCCGAAGCCTATTCTGGTTAGAAGGGATACTACAGAAATCAGCTTTAGTATTATTAGCCAGGACAGAAGTTCCTTTAATCTTACAAATACCCTGAAGGACTCAAAGGTTCTTCCTTATTCTAGAAACAAATATTACAATGTTTGTGAAAGGAATCATTGTAATGTTAAACAAATATGCACATTAGTAGAAAGTAAGATGGGAGGCGGGCAATTCAGATTCAGATCAGGATACAGTACAACTGATCAGATGTTTGCAGTGAGACAGTTGAAAAGAAGCTAGAGGTGAGGAAAGAGTCCAACTGGGCATTCCTAGACCTGGGGAAAGCATATGACAAGGTCCCAAGAATGTTAATCTGGGCACTCCTGCGGTGGGTCAAAGTCCATGAAACGTTGGTAGAATTTAGTGCAAGCTATGTTCAAGAACTAAATGACTCAAGTTTGAGCAGTGTTTGGTCACACACAGGGGTTTCCAGTGGGAGTGGGTATGCATCCAGGGATCAGCTCTGAGATAACTGCTTTTCATACTGATGATAGACTACATTAGCAAACAAGCTGGAGGGGACAGCTCAGTAAAGTTGCTGTATGAAGATGACATGACATTACAATCAGTCTCTAAACAAGAATGTAAGCAAAGGATAACGGAATGTAATGCAAAACTGAAGGCACAGCGGATGAAACTGGGTACAAATAAGAGTCATAATGGCAGCAAATATGGGAAATCAGAAGAAACTGAGTAGTGAGACAGAAGGGAAAATAGTGGAAGAGGTTAACAGCTTCTAGTCTCTGGGAGGGGTGGTTGAGGAGAAGGGAAGTCTGAATGATAATGTCAAAGCTAGAATCAGAGGGGCTGCAGCCAACTGGCACAGTGTTAGGGATAGTGTATGACAAAAGAAGCTGTAAAGTAAGGTGTACAAAGCAGTGGTCTGACCAGTACTACTTTATGGTACAGAAACCTGGACAGTAAAGGCACAGCAGTTGAGGAAGCTAGAGGTGAAGTGCCTGAGACAGGTGGTAGGATGTAGACTATGGGACAGACGAAGAAATAAGGACCTAACTGCAGAAGCCAAAATAGCTCCAACTGCAGAAAAGGACAAAGAGAACAGATTACAGTGGCATGGGCACATGTGTAGGAAAGAAGATGACAATCTGATGAGGAAGATTTGGGTCAGACAGGAAAAAGGCAAGAGAAGCGGGCATCCAGCAAAGAGGTGGATGGATTGTATGACCTGTAACCGTCAGGCATGAGTGTCAAAAAGATAAGAGAGGGGCAATAAATAGAGAGAGATGGCGACAGTTGTCATGACACCCCGACCTGATGTAGAAAATGGGAAAAGGGGGTTGATGATGATGATGATGATGACAATGTTTCTGAAAGGAAGAAGAGAAAGCAGCAGTCCACCCTAGAGAGGAGTTTATGTATCTGAGGGATTCTTCAAAGGCAAGATTCTCAGGGAAGGAGTTAGTACTGAAGAAAATCTCATTATCCCAGCTGGTCTCAAACAAAGAAAATGTTGTAACCTTAGGTCAGAGCAGGAGAAAAAAGGCCTGTGTTAAGTAGGATGTGCAGTTAAGTCCATCTTCCTATCCAGTGTTATACAAGTTGTTGTTCTTCTTCTTTCGGCTTTTCCCGGTTAGGAGTCGCCACAGCGGGACTCCGGTCCGCTAATGATTGGCAGTAGATTTTTTACGGGTGCTGCGGTGCCAGCTCGACACCCAACCTTCAACGAAGGCACACCCATTCTAGGCATGTCTTTCAAATGCCACTCGACCACAGGGAGGACATGTAGACTCCACACAGAAAATGCTCCAGCGAGAATAGAACGGGAGAACCTCTTGCTGTGAGGCAACAACGCTACCGCTGCACCAC
The DNA here is from genome assembly GCF_019279795.1 of Protopterus annectens. Lineage (NCBI taxonomy): Eukaryota > Metazoa > Chordata > Ceratodontiformes > Protopteridae > Protopterus > Protopterus annectens. Next base: position 1,279,912,105 of record NC_056741.1, on the reverse strand, counting down.
CGCGGCTTACCCAAGTATCATGATTAAATACCATTAAGCTCACTGATGAATGAACATGCAGGAGACAGGCAACACACCAGGAGTAAAATCTGGGCATGACAGGCTGGCACAAGGGATAGCAATGGTTGCAATATGCTATTTTGCACCTGCTCAGACTTTTTTCACAATGGTCTGTACAAATTGTGTACTGCTAGCTTGAGCATGGGAAGGCCAGGGGTCAGACAATGGGTATGTAAGGGCCTTCAGAAACCGTCTCATACGGTATCAGTGACTGGACTACCACTGAACAGCAGGTGAAGAGATTCAGTCTTCCAAGTCCATGTGCACACTCAGAAACATTTCCTGGGAACTTGAAGAACTAACTGATCCTCTTATGCTTTTGGAACATTAACTTACTAAGGCAGCAGATGCACTTCAAATCTTGTTCCCAAATTTATTTTTATTTTTTTATTTATTTTACATTTGTTGACCGGGCTAGTCTAGCTGGATATATGTCCATTTTCAGTAGAGGCCCGGGAAGAAAAGCTCCAAACAGTACAAATAAAGTTCACATCAATAGAAGTACATATTTAAAATGCAAATACATTCACCGTAAAGAAAAAAAAAAAAAAAGCTTTAAGTGGTCGCACATTTATAAAGTATAAAAAAATACAAACTATTTGACTAGACTTAGTACAGTTACTAATGAAGTTACAATTAAATGTTGAGAAAGAATAAGAGGTAAAAAAGTACAGTATAAATGTAGATAAGAAAGGAAGATAAAAAGAAAGTAAAATGGAGTAGCAGTTGAGTAATACATCTAGTAGTAAAACATGTCACTTTTTTGAGAATACAGTAATACGTAAGACTATGATGGAGAGGTAGAATAGTAGTTGTTAAGATGAAATTATTGCAGAGATGAGAAGGTAAGGTTGAATCAAGTAACTAAATGGGGTGCTACAAGTACCTCTTCACTTTACATTACCACCATCACTACCTGTGGCCAAAGAGTGAGTTTATCACTCCCTTCTATAGAATGGTGAGCACATGAACAAAGAATCAGCAACTACTGCAGAAAGAGTAAGCCAAGAACTTCGAGAAATCTGGACTTAGACATGGGCTGTAAAATTATTTTCTTCTGCCTTTCGTGCTTCTCTGAGGGATTTGAAATAATCTGGTCTGTTTATTGTCCCTTTCCATAATTGCTTGGTCATGGAATTTATGAAGCCATCAACCCTATCTTCCAGTCAGTAAGTCAAGGGACTGTATCTGTAACACTTGCAAAAAGTTGGCTATATCCTGATTTGGCCCCACACAAAACATGCAGTTTCTGCACTGGTCCTGACTCACAACATGGCAACCTCAGGCACACTTAGAAGATCTATGCTTTTGTAAGCTTTAGATCTGGGGGCTTTTAGATGTGAGTGGCTAGAAAGAGATGGGGTCATGAGGTCATATAGACCTCTTTAAACCCAAACAATGGAGGTGCAGTGTACAGGCCAAAGGGGCATGTTCACCACAATCATAAGAACAAGATGGATTCATTTATGTGGCACTTACTATAGCAGCTCACTGAAAGATCTAGAAACAGTGACACTGGCCCTGTCATTACATGATTCCACACTAGATTGGCTCATTCAACAAGTCCTAGATGTTTTTTCATTTATTAAACAACATTGGCTAGGCTTAAGTATCTGGGTTCCCTCATATCATAGAAGATAAACAGGGGTAATTACAAACAAAAAATTATCAATAGTAAACAACAAAATCAGTTAAAAAAAAGTATAAGACAGTGCCTAAATAACTTGAGCAAAAATAGTGAGTTTGCTGACCATAAAAGATAACATAAGGAAATAAAATAAACTCATATCAGTTGTTCCCTATCTTTACCATAAGACTCCTCAACTAAAATAGTTTTTGAAAGGTGCATCTGGATCAATAAAGCAAAATGTTTTAGTCTGATATATAATCTTTAAAAATGCAGGAAAAAAAGGCACAGTGTGTGAGATTCTGTCATCTCAAAGCACCCACTGGGCCCATTTAAACTTTCCAGTCACAGCTTTATAACTTAATTTAAGTCTAGGAAAAGATAACACAGCTCCAGAGACACTAAAATCTGTCTTTCTTTTCAAGGCCATGGTTTTGTCCTGAGCATGGACAACATTTGTCACAACCATTACGGTCATTGTACCCACAGTTTCACTTGCAGCTGCAAGAACATTCATTCAAACATTTTTTTTTTGTTCCACTCTCACAGGAGAGTATTCGTTTTTGAGGTATTCAGTCCACAATATAACAATCTTCTGATCTTCAGTCACAATAAAGCCCGAGATTCAGCGCTTAGTGATGATTTTTGATAACATCTAACTTTGCCATTAAATAATTTAATTCCTTCTGCTCTTCGACAGAGCTAACACTGGTACCCCATGCTGTAACCCAAATATCACCCAAAGAAATCTGCAGTCTGGGTAATTTTAATGTTCAGCTTATCCACCCTCTGATTTACACTCTTCCTCCATTTAAATCAGTAGCTGTGAACCAAAGCCCAAAATGCACTTCATGTCTTTCTAATGTATTTTTACATTTTTCAATTTTAGTTTAGAAAGGAACCCCTCACAATTCATTCAAATGCACAATCCATGTTTTATGTATGATGCAGTAAATCAATAAAAATATTTGTAGAAATCTTTATTTCCATGTAATACTTAGCTCAGAAAGTTAAGGGTATGAGCTCTTGACAAGCTTCATCTTGTAGTATAAGGTTCCCTAAATTTCTACTTGCAAACTGTTTTGAGAGTGAGCAAGTTTTTTGACTAGATGGTACTTCTAGGTGGCCCCCAGTGGTATCCAGTAGACTTACATGGCAAATACATACCTAAATAAAAATAACACTTGGGAAGGCACTGTGAGTACCTGGGGGATTTCAGATGGGAGTGGCTAGAAAGAAATGGGGGCCATGCAGACATGTGTCTTTTAACCCCAAATAATGGAGGTGCAGTGTACAGGCCAAAGTGGTGTGTTCACCACAATCACATGAACAAAATGGATTCATTTGTGTGCTACTTACTATAGCAACTCACTGAAAGATCTAGAAACAGTGACACTGGCTCACTCATTACTCTGGCAGAAAATTTTCAGATACCTGCCAAGCCAGTAGGGTTCATAGTTTTGATTATCTAACTTTTAGCCTACTAATCCTCAAGAAACTTGACTACTATAACCTCAGGTTGATGGTTTCTGGTATATATATATATATATATATGTAGTAAGACACTTTTTGAAGAAAGTTAATGACTGATGTGTTCTAATTGTACAAGAAGCTCATTCATTTATCACAAAATGTGCTGTGAATAACATCATTTACATATTTTCTTCTGCTGGTATTTATTTGTGGCAATATGTCCCTCAGTCTGGTGATAACCAGGCCAGTGATGAATCCCAGGTACATACTTTCAATAAGAACCAAATCAGGCATTACCTTTTAGGCCAAACAAAGGTTACCTTAAAGTAACCTGTAATAAATACAGAAAATAATGATTCTTGAAGCTTTTGCAAATAGTTCAATGCTTTGACCCCTTAGATTTTTTCTTAGTAAGGAATTATTGTACGTTTTAAGTTATTCTAGTGGCTTGCCTGAAGGCTACAGAAATGCAGCAGCTTATTCAACAATGTGTCTGAACAGAGAATTATAAAGTTGTACCACATTCTCAATGGGGTGACTAGATATGCCCTTTAAAAACAGATAAGCTACAGAATATGATTTTCTTATTAATTGTAGATGTATATTTCTATATTACAGTGTGAAGTATAAGAAGTTGGGGAAAATCCTGTAAACAGTAAATAAATAGGCTATGACCAGATTCTGTGAGGCTATCCATTTCCTGCTAGCCACATTCTGTGAGGCTATGCATTTCCTGTTTAAGTCACCTACTACAATGGCTTCTTAATGAAATTCCTAAATCCTAACTTGTGAAAGACCAACTCATCAACCTCAGCGTATCAAATACTGCTAGCAGTCATATTTAAATAAATTTAACAACAGTGGTTCAAAAGAGCAGTACTTCTGGAATGGAACAAAGAAATGTTAAATGTCACTGAAAATATTCCTTCTTCCCAGCATCTGTGTGATCTGCAAGTTGTTGCATATAAGGTCTGGGGCTGTAGGGGCAAAGCCTGTTATTTAAGTCTAGTCCATTACAATGGTCAACAGGGTTGAATGGACATGTAGAGAACTGGTGTAGCAGAAATAAGTTTGAAAAGGTATATTTACAATAACAATGTATAAAAACAGAGTTCATCTTAGATGACAAGATTACTAGAAGATAGGTTAGAATGATAGTGTAATAACAGAAGTGACTTAAGTTGTAGAATCTGGTTGAAACCAGGAATATTGCACCACCTTACTCATGTGCTAAACCTTTCCCTTCCACTCTCCCTACCCCTAAACATTACATTACGAAAACCCCTGTCCCTAACAGTACTAATATTCAGATGATGATGGTTGATTTGGGTTTTATAGCTGGTTTTACTATTAGTGGAAGAGAAGTCGTCAATGTGTTTTGATTCGCTCATATTGTATATCACAAATTTCTGCTGTTGCTCAATTTTGCTCTCTTATTTATGTGGCATTTATTTCTGCTGTCAACCAATCTAATTATAAGTATACACACGCGCACACACACACACACACACACACACACACACACATATATATATATGTGTGTGTGTGTGTGTGTGTGTGTGTATACACATATTGGAGCTGAATAGTTTATATTCTTTTATTATCATATTTAAGCACTAATATATAATGCATATGTATACACACACACACACACACACACAAACACACACACACACACGCACACCTACATGTAATTTATAGAGTTGTATGTATGCACACATAAATGCATATGCAAGCATACAAGTAAATAAATACACACCCAAGCACCACATACAAAAAATAAGGGTGATGACTGAAAAAGCATTAAGGTGTGAAAAAGGGGAGAACAACTTCTGTGCTGGCAGACATTAGTTTTCCAAAAAAAAGTGATATATGTTCACATCCAGGACAAGGAAGAGAAAACAAAAACTCTGATGAAAGCTCTATGTTAGACTTCTGTCAAGGAAAACAAAGACCTATGATATGGTCATCCACAACAGAAAGGAAGTGCAGGGGGTAAAGCATAATACTTTCTGAAAGATTAAAAGTAACCATCACTGCAGTAGAGAGCATAATCCCCAAGGCAGGGATGGAAGGATAAATGAGAGTCATAGTATAAGACAGCAGGATTGTATACTTCAGAAAGTAGGGAGGTGGGAGCATTTAACAACAACAGATGCACTGTGGGGCTGTACAAATAATGGTGTAAGCCACAAAATGAGCACCTCTATTCAGAAAAAAAGATGATGAATAAAGAGAGACTGTCAACATGGCAAAAAAAAATGGGGAAAAGGGAATGCATGAAAGACAATAAGAGGTAGACGTTAGAAGGGAAACGAAGTATACAAAGTGGCCAGGAAAAAAACAGCTAAGCACATCATGCCAGATGTGATGAAAATTAATATGAGAGTAAAGTGGCAGTATCAGAAATCTTTCAGAAATGTTGGAAAATGCAGGAAAAGATAAGGTGGGAATAGGCTAGTACAGGGAAAAGGAAGAAATATGCAGAAGTACAAGAGCAGGCTGATAAATAAAAGGTGCTCTTTATGCCAATATTTAACCGTGTAATAATAGCAAAGAGCTTATGCAAGTTTATTGCTTCAGTTCTCAATATACAAAGTTATGTTGTATCATGCTATTGAGTAAGCAAGGAGACTGAGTAAATTTGTTGTTCTAGACTAAGAATTACTCAGAGGCACATCACTTTATGTACCGGTGCACAGGCCCACTCTTACAGAATGCACATGCTCAGTATATCACCTTACAGTGTCCTTATCCACAGTCCATTGATGAGACAGCATATGCAGTACTGTGACACAGTAAGTCACATTCAAAACCACTACCATTAGTTTCTAAAGTCAGTAGGTCAGACAGCTTCTTCATACCTGTCTTAAAGGTCTGTCCAGATCTTTCGGGCAACCCATTTCTTGCTGTTTAAGACTACTGTACAGCACTGCCATTTTATGAGGATGTATTAACATAATACATTGTATCTCAAAAGCTGTTGCTAGAGATGCCCCAGATGACTGAAGTGTTAACATCATTTCTGTTAAGCTGCCATGTTCTACAGAATAAAAGTTACCTGTTAGACTAAAACTATAATATATCCTGAAATTTCAGAAAGTGACAGTGAATATTATTGGGTAACCAATGGAGAGCAGCCTAACAAAGACCAAAGCTTGATTAGATGACAGGAGGGAAAACTAATAGTTACAGTAAATTAATGAATGAGAACCCAGTGGTAGTGGAGTATCAGAACATGTGACGCTTGAATCTTTTTTGAACAGGATAAAGCCAGCATTTTTATTGAAACATGTAGACAGGAACAGTGGTCAACAGGACTACAAGTACTCTTACTAGGACTTCAGCTAGCTGTAACAGTCACTCACAACATGCACAGATAAGCGGCAGTAGGGAATCAATGCAACAAAAGAGCAATATTATGCATTTTGATTGGAGAAGAGAAATAAGCAATGACTTATGTGATCAAAGTACTCATATGATGGGAACTGTACCTTTAGATATGCAAAAAATGGTCTTGTGCACTGCACTACAGGTAAGTACTTCTCCACTGTCCTCTCATATGTCTTTTAATCCCAAAACTCAAATGGCCATGACATCATTTGATCCATGATAAATCCCTTCTAGCCGGACTTGGAGATGCAAACTCTAATGTTCCCTATTTCTCTCCTGTAGAAACTATGAAGCATCTGCAAAGAAGAAACAGACAACAGAATGCTCAAAAATCTATAAGCCCATTTCTTGTTCTATAAGCCACCTGTTGGAAGGATTACCGAGCCATGAATGAATGAGAGGCACAAAAAGGGGGTAGAAGCATTATGAGTAAGCACTGCACCACATGTAAATAAATACTGGTGCACAAAGTTATACACACAAAATGAGTATTCATAGGTTCATAGCTGTGTACTAGGCTAATGGCCCTGGAGCCTTTACACACCTAGTCCATTGGATTACCCTGGCATCATGGCACCTGACCTTAGTTCCCAGTGCCTCTGATGTGTAGAGCCACTGGAGTGATCCCCGGGGTGAATTTTCTATTTCTCATCCACTCGTCAAGACTTCTCTTGAAGAGGGTCAGCGAGGTGCTCTGTTTGACATGTATGGGAAGTCTATCCCATAGCATGGGCAATCTCTGGGTTCTGAACCTGTCCCTCCAGCATGTTCTGTTGATTGTGGTAATGAGGCTGAGGTCTCTGGTGTGTGTGGTGTGGAAGGATTGGGATTTCTTTAGATGTAGCATTTCTAACAGAGCTGGGTGAGACATGGCTTTGTAAGTCAAGCAGAGATTGTCTCAAAGTAGGCGATATGAGACAGAGAATAGTTGGGAGTTTTATGAGTCTGTCCATATAGGACAAGTGTTTAAGGCCTAGGATCCTCTTTATGAGGTACTTCTGCGGCCTCTCCAGTTGTTGCAGGTGTCTAGTGATGTACATGCCAAATGGGGCATTGTACTCGATGACCAACCTAATGAGGGAAGAGTAGAGGGAGACAATAATCGCTTTCTTCCTGGATGCAAAACCCTTAGAAATGAGATGTGCCACATAAAAGGACTTTCTGACCACAGTGGCAATGTGGTGGTCAAAAGAGAGGTTGCTGTCAACCTGTGTTCACAGATCTCTTATAATGCCTTCTGTGTTCAGTGGACTACCATCGATGTGGTAATTCATGGGAACTGGGTTTTTCCCAAAGGGGATGACGACACATTTTTTGGCATTAAGCTTAATGCCAATTCTGTAGGATATCAGCATCACTTGGAGAGTTAATAATAGCTCCCAACTTGGAATTGTCTGCGAACTTTGCAGCCAGAGTCCCTTTGTGTTGGCCTGGACTTCAGAGAATAGATACCAAACAGGAGAGGACTGAGGACCAAACCTTGTGGGACTCCACTCGTGACTGGTCTGCAGACTGACTTGGAGTCAGCTACTTTCACACTGTGGGTTCTATCTGTGAGACAGTTTGCAACCCACCTAGTGATATAGGGGTTGATTCCTAGCTTAGTGAGTTTTTCTATGATTCCTGAGTGGAGAATGGTATCAAAGGCCTTGGCCAGATCAAGCTAGGCTGTATGAACCAACTTGCCTTCATCCACAGCTCTGGTGACTGACTCAAAGAAGTCGACCAGGTTGAGCAGGCATGCTCTACCTTTCACAAAACCAAACTGTGTGGGATCCAAAGTTTGGAGATTCCCTATATCCTTGTTTATTAGGTCCATGATGATGTGTTCCATAGCTTTGCATATCAGACTCGTCAGGCTAATGGAGTGATAGTTTCCAGGGTCTGTAGTACCTCCTCCTTTGTGGAGAGGGATGACTGTAGCAGTGTGCCATTTGGTAGGGACAAACCCTGAGGTGAGGCTATGATTGAACAGGGCACACAGGTGAGGTGCCAGTTCACTTTGTAGTTCATGTAAAACACAGGCATGGATAATTGTCAGGTCCCATAGAAGCTCTATTCTTGGCCTTGAACAGTGCTGTTTTAACCTGTGCACCAGTAATAATGGGTGCCTGGCAATCTACTGGTATTCTGATTGGTCCTTTGTGGGGAGGGGTAAAGCTGACACTGAATCTGTCAGCCAGTATATTGGCAATATCTGTTGGCTCGGTATAGCAGGTACCATTGTGCAGTAGCTCTGAGCAAATCTGGGTATTGCTGTGGAGATTCTTTACATAACTATAGAAGGCCTTGTGGTTGTCTTTACTATCTGCTGCAATTCTGTTTTCGTAGCTAGATTTAGAGGATTTGATGAGGAATCTCAACTTTTTGTTGAGGCAGATAAGGGAGTTTTTCCAGTCTTGGGGCTTCACCTTATTCCACATCAGTTTCCTCCTTCTGTTGTAGAGTTTGTTTATGGCAGAGGGCCACCAGATTGGCTTCCTTTTTTTGGAGGAGAGCGTCTTGGTTCTATTGGGTATGGCAAGATCCATGCATTTGTGTATGTGTCTGTACAGTGCATTGGTGTATGATTCGGCAGCCATGCAACTATTTTCCATTAGCCGTTAGCCACCTCAGTTTTTAGGAGCCCAAAGTTAGCTTTGGAGAAGTTTTTCATGGTGGTTACCTTTGCGGAGGGGGGGTGGATTTCCAAGGTGATTAGTTTGTGGTCGAATCTAACCAGGGAGGAACTGACTATTGGTGTACAGCAATGGTTGCCCATGCTAGTAATGACCATGTCAAGGATGTTGCTACCTCTAGCGGGGTAAGAACAAGCTGGTCCAGGCATTGGAATTAATGAATTCCAGGAAACGTTGGGCAAGTGTATTGGTACATGAGTAGTTTTAACATTTAATTGATGGGTAGGTGAAGTCACCCAGTATTTGAGTGTTAGGGTGGACCCTAATATTCTCCAGGGTACTTAGTAATGTGGAGTGTGAGTCTTGGGACATGGATGGGGACCTATATCAGTTTATGACCTGAATCGCTGTCTTACCCAATGTTAGCTGCACCTGAAGTATCTCTGATGCATTATGTTGGCCTACCAGTCTGGAGGTGTGCACATCCTTTATGAATATGGAAACACCACCGCCTTTGGAGCTTCAGTCCAAGTTCTAGGGCCGAAAGGTGTGGAATGAGTTATAGCCTGGTAGTGCAGGGGTGCTTTCTGCTGGTTTGAACCAGGTCTCTGTTACAGCACAAATGTTGATGTTCTCCATTTTAAGAAGTGCTTAGAGTGAGTGCATTTTGAGATTTAGACTTCCAGCATTGAGCAGCATGACCCTCAGACTGCATTTGTTTGTAGCTGTTACGATGGTAATTTGGTCTTTGGAACACCGCCTAAAAAAGGCACTATAGGGGTGGCAAGGGCCTTGGCCAGTATCTGGAAGCCCAGGGGTGACAGATGCAGGCCATCTCTGACAAAGCATCGAGATTCATGTATCTTACTTCAAAGGGTCTCTGCAGTAGATTATTGCTAAGCACCATTCCAAGGAGTACAAATAAACCACCCAAAAGATACAGAAAAAGAAAGGCTAATGTAGGAGACATTCTACATCAGGACAGCCTGCAGGACATCCCTCCCAAAAGAAGGCTAGTCATGCAGTTGGACTGCAGCCTGTAGTGTTTTCTTAAGGAATAACCACATAGCAGCTACAGAGATTTCTACATCAGAGTAGATATATTTCTAAAATACTGCAGGGTCAGTGACTCATCAAGTAGCCCTCCCACTTTTGATGCTGAAAGATCAGAAGGCTTGCGTTCTAATCCCAGACCAAGTGCTTGGATTTATTTTTCTAGTACTGCTAGTGCAGTGTAGTATACAGAGAGTGCTGCACTCTCAAGTTCACCACCCTTTGCATGAGAATTAAACAAAGGCCACATAGGCATGAGTTGGTGGTAGCTCTGGTGGATATAAAAATATCCCATGACATTTATCAAAAACAGTATGGGAATGTCCATGGTACCCCTGGCCATATTTGCCCTAGTCAGTATAAATACCACTTTAGGTCTCCCCTGAAAATGGACCATAGGCTTAATGGGATTAGTCTGGTCAAGAAAATATAAATAAATTAAATTAAATAAAAAAAATACTAGATATGTACCCTGCTTAATGCACTAACCCTTGATGGAATTATCCAGAGGCCTGTTGGAAAAGTAAAACGTAACAAGACAAGCCATCTAGAAAGCTTTTTTTTGCCCACTGGGAAACCGGCCTTTAAGGATTAAGAAAGACAAATGTAAGGTCAGCTTCATGAAGACTATGGGTCTTGCTAAGGTAAAACCACAACTATTATTGTACCCCCATGGTTTGCAGAAAATGTCCTCCCATCATCTAATCCATAAGGAAGAAATCAGGAAAAAGAGAAGCATAGAACTGTGAAGGAACAGCAGGTAGGCATCCTGAACAAAACAGCATGACGCTAAGAAAGCTACATGGTGTAAATGAGGGCTTCAACTAAAAGCATTTCCTGAAATACAAATAGCACTCCTGCAGAAGAAAGAAGCTTAATCAGAGAAGATGAAACCTAATCAGTCATAAACCACAAGTCCAAGGTGCAGCAGGATTAATGGCAATTGTTAATAAAGCCAGTGAATAGCTAAGATCCTACATTCCACAAGGCCAAGAATGCAAAACATCTGTGCTCAATGCAAAGAGGTCTGAGGAGAAAACCTCACTGTACCACAAGTCAGACCTGTGTCTGAGTACTTGAGTCTCACACCCTGAGCTTTCCAATGATACAAGCTCCCCCAAAAAGTACTGTAAGGAAAGAAGTAGCTGCCAAAGACACTCATGTTTCACTCCCCACTGGCAGAAACTAGGTCTAGAAACTAGGTCTTTCCCTTCCTGCTTCATCTTCTGAATGACTAATACTTGAGAAAAAATCATATTAAAAGTCATCCTGCAACTGAATATAACATGCCAGATGCAAGAGAAAAATAATCCATAACCATGGTGGACTTGCCCAAAGTTCTTCTCCTTTACCCTTTCTGCTTTATGATGGTAAGACATATGGCCCTCCAGTCATTCTTTGGGATGGTGCTCCTTTTGCTAAGTATCAACATTTTTCATCACATCTAAACGTTGGGTAGTGAGACAGGCCTGTAAACTGAGCTTATGATGGCACTGATTGATTCTATTGCAAATCTGATACCAACAGTATGAAACATTAGGAGAATGGCCCAGATAAAACAAATACATGCGTCCTGCTTTAGGATTAGATGAGCACACCGACTCTTTAATGCATTTGCAGTTTTATCCGTTTAGCACATTTTGGTGGCTTTTTTGAGGACATCTGAAAGAGAGCAGATTAACAATGTAAATGCTCAGAAAGAACTGGTAATAGGGAGGCAATATAAGTCCTCTATCAAAGGTACAGGGTGATATCTAAAGGGATGTTATCTTACAAATGTGGGGACTTGGAAAATTACAAGAGTCATGAGATACAGCAATAAAAGACAGCACCTATCAATAACCCACTTCAGAACACCTCATAAAGTAACTTCTGGGTATTATAACTCATCACACTGAGTCATGCTGTATAGAATACTAGAACAACGGCAAAGGTCAACAGGAAGCTGCAATGCACTGTCAACAGTGCAGACAACAGAGAGACAGCTGTCATCTTTTCATACTGGGGATTTATGCAGCCTCATCTGGAACACAAGTTCAGTTCTGAAAGCCATTTTAGGAAAGGGATATCAAGTCAATTAAGAGAACATAAGGTTGGTAAAGCAAGATGGTAAAGGGAGTGGGAGACAGTAATACAATGAAAATAAAAATATAAACAGTGACATAAAGAAGGAAATGACAAATATGGTAGATGTGCACTGCATTTTCAGGGGCACATTGGTGGTGTAGAACTGCAGAAGCAAGAAGAGGTGACAGGTACATAATATTTAAAGTGTTATTTATTGTGATTTTGCACTTTCTGCTTCTTTAAGTGACCAATACATTTAAAAAAGTTTATTCTGCACTTGAGTGGGTGTAGACCATAGCCTGTGCTTGAAAATCACTGAAGAAACCCAAGACTGTGCTATGATTTGCCAGAGGGATCCATTCCTTGTTTGTTGATTTCTCTGCCTGTATAAAGTTACTGTCTTTTGTAGGATTCGTGGCTCATTTACACAGTGTTCAGCAATGCTTGTCGACCAAGCCATCTGAATTAGTGTTTCTGCTGATTTTCAGCCTCATCCCAGATAGCAAAAAACATTACTTTGTAATACTGCACTTGTTAATAATATTCTAAGGTGCTGTTGATGGGTTCCTATCAGATAGTCGAACTTCTGCAAGTTCAAACCTCATACGGTCGAGACCATAAGTTCAAATTTGCGAGTTTCAACGGAAATCTCCATAAGGGGAGGTTTCCGATTTGTGAGTTTCAATGGAAATCTCCATAAGGGAAGGTTTCCGATTTGTTCAATGTGGTGTGATCTCAGAGGTGCTATATTTAAGTAGCGGGGTGTGGAGGGACTTACCTCCCTGCTTACAACAGTTTATTTTGTTTTCTTTTCTTTTTTTGTTTTTATCCATAGTCGAAGTTTTTTAACTTCGAACAGGATGGTTCTTGGCTGTTGATATTTTGAAGAGCTATTTATTGTGATTCTGCACTATCAACTTCTTTAAGTGATTGATTAGTTTGGAAAAATTTGGCCTGCACTCAAGTCAGATTATTGGATAGCCTGGCATCTTCTGTACATGAAAAATAACTGAAAAAAACATGAGTGTGATTGGTCAGAGAGCTGTTTTGTGACTGTTGATTTTCTCTGCCTGTAGAAAGTTGTTATCTTTGTGCTACGATTAGCATTGCACAGCAGTGGTTGGCAATGCCTTTATAGATGTAGTAATTAGAATCTCAATTTTCCCTAAAAAAATGCATCTGAATTTTCCTCAGTACTTTGTTGTGTGACAAGCAACTGATTTGCATGTAAAGAAGCACTGACCCATGAGTTTTGACCCATATTGCAGTTTTTTACCAATATAGCACCCATACAAGTCAGTTGTAAAACCTTCCTTGTACCCAACCCCACCCCAAAGATCATGCATCAAGTATCTGGAAGCATGGCTATGTACTTTCCTACTATCTCTGTACCCAGCTTGGTAGAAATGGGCATCCTAAGACAATGCACTCATTGTCTCATGTATACTGACAACCACATACTCCTTAAGCAAACTGATACAATGTGTAAGAGATGTAATTACAAAATATTACTGAAGACAAGGCTCTCACATGCACACACTACTAATTCCAAATAGATTGCCAGAAACACAGACTACACACTACATCCATCACGCAGGGTACTGAACAGACATATAATCCCACATATGCTGAGGCTTTTAAATGCAATTTATCTAAACATTGACGGCCTCCCAGATACAAACATGGCAACAACTACCCTCATCATCATCATCATCATCACCAGCCCCCTTTTTCCCATTTTCTACATGGGGTCGGGGTATCATGTAAACTGTCGCCATCTCTCTTGATTCAATGCCACACTCCTGCCTTCCTCGACACTCATGCCTGACTGTCGCAGATCTTCTTTCACACAATCCATCCACCTCTTTTCTGGATGTCCTCATTTCCTCTTACCTTCTTCCTGTCTGTTCCAAATCTTCTTCACCAGATTGCCTTCTGATTTTCTGCACGTGTCCAAACCACCGTAGTCTATTCTCTTTGATCGTTTCTGCAATTGGAGCTACCTTGGTTTCTGCTCTTATGTCCTCATTTCTTCATCTGTCCCACACTGTACATTTTACCACCCCTTCTCAGGCACTTCATTTCCATCACCTCTAGCTTCCTCATCTACTCTACCTTCACTGCCCAGTTTTCTGTACCATACAGTAGTACTGGTCACACCACTGTCTTGTATACCTTACTTTTCAGTTTCTTTGGCATTCTTCTGTCACAGACTACACCTGAGACTCTATGCTAGTTGGCTACAGCCCCTCTGATTCTAGCTTTGACCTCTTCATTCAGACTTCCCTTCTCCTCAACCACCCCTCCCAGATGTTTGAAGCTATTTACCTGTTCCATTATCTTCCCTTCTATCTCAATTCTCAGCTTTTTCTGATCTCCCTAATTTGATGCCATTGCCACTGTCTTATCTGTGCTTAGTTTCATCCCATGTGCCTTCAGTTTTGCATTCCATTCCCCTATCCTTTGCTGAAGTTCTTGCTCAGAGTCTGCCTGTAATGCCACATCATCTGCATACAGCAACTTTATTGATCTGTCCCCTCCAATCTGTTTGCTAATGTAGTCTATCAACAGCAGTGGGCTCAGAGATGAATCCTGGTATACACCCACTCCCACTGGGACCCCCTCTGTGAGTCCAAACACTGTATGTACTTGAGTCACTGGGTCCTTGTACATAGCCTGTACTAATACTACCAATGTTTCTGGGACTTCGAAGCTCTGCAGTACTGCCCAAATCAGCTTTCTTGGGACTTTGTCATATGGTTTCTCCAAATCTAGGAATTCCCAGTTGGACTTTTTCCTCATCTGTAGCTTCTTCACAGCTATCTGTCTCACTGCAAACATAATGTCAGTTATGCTGCATCCTGAAAAGCTCATATCCTATCTTACTTTCTTCTACTGTGTGTATCCATTTATCAATCACCCTCTCCAGAATTTACATGCAATATAATAGGAGTTTGATGCCTCTGTACTGTCCACGGTTGTGCATGTCCCTTTGTTCTTATACACTGGCATGACTATGCTTATTCTCCAATCTTCTGGAATATGCCTTTCTCTCCACACTGCTATGAGTACCCTCAGGATCCATTTCTCCCCTATCTTACCCAGCATCTTAATCATATCGCCTGTGACCTCATCTGAGCCTGCTGTTACCCTGACTTAATTTTCCTTAATGCTATCCTTACTTCTTCTATGGTGGGCTCCGCTTCATCTATCTTCATAGACAGTTTCTGGGACAGTACAGCTTCTATGTGGTTTTCTTCATTCAGAAGCTACTGGAAATACTCCTTCCATTGGCTTTGATATCCTGTGGGCTGGTGAGCAGGTTGTTGCTGGCATCCCTTATGAAGGGTGTCTGACTATATTCTTTATCTTTCTGTCTTTGCCTTGCAACCTGATATAGTTTCTTTGTGCCACCTACCGAGTCACTTTCCAGAAGTTGGTACAGTGCCTCTGATGCCCTATTCTTTGATACTGCAACTCCTTTCTTAGTTTCTCTGTTAGCCAACCAGTATTCCTTCTTAGCAGGGTCAGTATTTTCTTTCTACCACTTTTTCCTGTACGCCGTCTTTCTTTTGATGACTTCTTGGACTTCTGCATTCCAACACCAGCTTTCGTTTTTATACCTTATTTCCATATCTGGCTCAGCCACGTATCTGTTCTGCAGTCCTCAGACATGCTGTTTTTAGGTGCTGCCATTCTTCTTCAACTCTACCTATTTCCTCCTTTTCTTGGGGTGCTAGAGTCCTGAGTAATTCCTTGAACTGTTGAGCTTTCTCGCCAGTCAACTTCCAGGTCTTCAGCCTGGTCTCTGTTGACCTCAGTGCCTTCTCTGACCACTGCTTGCAGCTGATTATGGCAACCAGTGGTTTATGCTGTTGACCGACTATTTCACAGGGGATGACTTTGCAATCATTGATTCCACCCCAGTGCCCTTTCCTTACTAGGAGGAAGTCTACCTTAGTTGCATGTTGGCCACTCTTGTATGTGATCTTGTGACTGTCTCTCTTTCAGAACCATGTGTAGGCTACTATCAAGCCATTTGCCAGGCAGCAGTCTTGAATGGCCTCTCCTTCTTTAATCCTGTTTCCCCACCCATGTGGACCAAGGCAGTCCTCATATCATCTGTCTATCCCGATATGTGCAATCAATTCACCCATTATCAACACCAATTCCTGTTGTCCTGCTTTATCTAGTAGGTCCTGCAGCTGCTGTCTGAATGCACTCTTTTCCTCAGTATCACAACCCTGCTGTGGGGCATAGGCTGAGATTGTAAATACTGCCCTGTCATTAGGCTGGAGTCTGATTCCCATGAGTCTGTCACCACAATTCTCATACCATTTCTAGCCAGTCCTCCTCCTGAGTAGTAGACTCTAGATCACAAGCCACGTGGTTTCGTTACACCACCCTTTCATCTTGTCTCTTGGATACATAGGATGTCCAGCCAACAAGTACCCTCAGCTACTTCTAAAACACTTAACTCATGAAGCACCCATCACAGAGCATGCACCTACAACTCAAAGTGTCTCAACTTGTAAGCCCATAAGGAAAACCTCCACACAACCAAACATCCTAATCATACGAAATTGCATTGTGAGTCACACTGATGCACCACTCACCAGACTGAGCAAAGGGAAGGTCATGGTCAGCTGTCTATCAGGAAGTAGGTTTCGCACATATAACACATTCACTCAAGTCTTTGTACCACAAGTACATATATGACTCACGCATAATACATGCTAGAGTAAATGAGCTGAGGTATTCCCCAGGACTATACGAAAAGAGACATGATGATGTTCTTGGAATATCTGGCTGAGCAAGTATGAACCTAGCCCTGAGCAGCATTTTACCTTCACCTAGAATGACTGAATTTAACAACTCGCTTAGCTGCTGGTGTCATTTGAAGGGGGTACAATATATATCTGTCTGGAGCAGATGGTAGACAGTCCTAACTGCTTTGCCAAGGATGGCCTGCACTCCCAAGACTTTAGTATATTGGCAAAAACCCTATACACCCCCACAGTGCTTTTTTATGCAAAGTTAGTCTACAAAAGCTTCCAACATAACAATACAAAACAAAATTCAGAAAACATGAAGATATTAATGCTCAATGCTAGGAGCCTAAACAGAAAACTACATTCCTTACAGGTACTCCTTACCCTAGAATGTACTGATATATATGCATCATCATGAAGACCTGGTTCAAGAATATTGGGAGCATTCCTTTAACGCAAGGTTTCAATGCTATCGTGCATTCAGACCCACCGAACTACATGAAGGCATTAAAGATGGCAGTGCCTCTATATTTGTAAAACAAAACTACACCTCCAGACTTGTTAGGAAGGATAATAACCTGGAACTCCTCCATATCCAGTATACCATTAATAAAACCATATATTACATCGTAGCCAACTATAAGACCTCCTCTATGACCCTTTAGGCCATGACTCCTACTATCCAATATGGAAGCCCTAAGTATTCCGCTAAACACCATTCTCTTAGGGGACATCAACTGCCTCTCTGTTAACTAGGAAACTTATACATCACCAAACATCTATGCCCAGGGATTTCTGGACATCATAAATATAATCTCATGGACCAGCTAGTCCATAACCCAATGAGGGATGACAAAATCTTGGACTTTGTTCTTACCAATATGGATCATCTCTGTTCCTCTACAGTCGTAAAACTCTCCCTAGTCAAATCAGGCCATAAGTCATTCATACTCACCATAAGCCTGATACAGGAAGCATCCTTCATTATTTGTTATTCAGAAATTATGCCAAACCAAATGTATTAAAGCCGAGCGACAACCTGACAAAATTCAACTTTTCCTTCCACCCTGAGGATCCTGCTACAAATGCAAAATCATTCAGAGACAAATTCTATGAAAATGTAAACAACTGCATAGAAGTATCTATCCTCTATGAAATAAATACAAAGCCAAGTTTAAAAATAAACCTTTTAGTGAAATCCGAATATAAATAGGCTGTACGATAAATGGAAAAAAGCTCATTGCACCAAAAAACAAATCAAATCATCAAAAGCCAAAAACACACTTCTAAGGCTAACAGAAAACTTTGAACCCTGATTAAATCAACCAAAGTTAGATAGAAGGAAAAAAGATGATCACAAAGCTTTTTTAACTATGTCAGAAACCTCATTAATAATGTTTAAAATTGCTTTGAGATGATATTAAACAATATCACACACTCTAAGCTTGAAAACATGGCCAATCTACTAATGGATACGTTTAGCTCTACCTTCACCCCCACTCTCCCCACTTATCAGCATCCTACTTACCCAACAAATCTCCCAGAAAATGCTTTATCCATAGCCAAGAATACTGCTTCAGTGGTGCCAGATTACATACCAGGATAATACTGGTCAGCCTGAATCACTGCCTGTCAAACCTCCTAAAGAGGCTTTTCAATATTAGCCTCCAAACGGTTTGTACCAAATGAACAGAGGGCTGAAACATCCCCTTCACAAAGGTGGAATGTCAACCAAGCAGTGCAACTATAGACCTATAAACCTGACCAGCCTCATAATTAAGGGTACTGGAAGGATTATTATGGAATTAGAAAACAAAGACATAGGCAACCTACAAAACACTGACCCAGACCGGCTCAGTTTTGTCAAAGAATGGTGCTGTCTACTCAGCCTGACTGACTGCTTCAAGAAGGTCACTAAAATAATGGGTAAGGAAAGAACTGTTCACGCTATATATCTGGACCACGCAAAGTATTCAACATATTCCCCCCATGCAGGCATAGTTAATAAAGTCAACCACCTAAATGTAAATCCTTACATAACTCACTATATACCACACTGGCTCATGAATATAACTGAGGAAATTAGGGGAGGTAGACCTACCTCCACCCAGAGACCTGTCACTAGTGAAGTACCCCAGGGATAGGTCATTGGGCCACTCTTTTTTGACATCTACTTCTCAGAGATTAAGGCAAATGTTGAAGGCCTAGGGATGACAAACTCTGCTAATGACTGTAAACTCGGTGCCATTATAAACTCTCCAGAAGACTTCAAAATCCTTCGGAAAGGTCTGTCTCAAACAAATAGCTGGTGTTAAAGCCATGGCCTAAAACTAAATGCTAGTAAGTGCATACATTTATTTATTTAACATTTGTTTGCCAGGATAGTCCGACTGGACATCAAGTGTCCGTTTTCAGCGGTGTCCTGTGGAGAAAAACTCCATATGTTTACACAGAGAAGAAAAATTTACAAAAGAGACATTACAGAGTAGTAGCATACAGATTGCTGACTTTACAGCAGTTAGTATACAATAAGAGGATATTACCCTTTTTGGTTAAAATACAAATGTACAAAATATACAATGAGAATAGATAAGAACCTGGTAGAGCATTGTAAGATATTTCGCAATTGAATAAGAGTATATAAATGTTTAAGTTTCCATATGTAAATCAAGCAAATATACATGTAAGAGTATATATATACATTTTATATATATATATATATATATATATATATATATATATATATATATATACATACATATATATATATATATATATATATATACACACACACACACACACACACAAACACACACACACATATATATATACATACACTCATATACAGGTTATTGCTCACACATGGATAGGTATAGTTAGAGTGTGTTGTTTGTGTTTTCCAGGACAGATGGGATGTAGAAACAGTGAGTGGATGAGGCTTCGGGGGGGGGGGGGGTCAATTACATCTGCAAAGATGGTCGGTGAAGAGGTATATTTTAAGTATGCTTTTGAAGGAGGGTGTGGAGTTTTGTAGTCAGGGGGAAGGTTGTTCCATATTTTTGCTATTTCATGGGCAAATAGGTACATCCTTCAGCAATCAAGATGTCCCCTGCAAGTATCACATTGGCACCACTCCCCTGAAAATTGACCCAGTAGTGTGGGACCTAGGAACACATGTAGACAATGAGCTGTTGTTCGACCATCACATGTTAACTATTGTTAGTAAGTCAT
>NC_056741.1:1279494311-1279509311 GCF_019279795.1 Protopterus annectens | reverse complement strand
CTCTGGTCAGATCCAACCACAAACTGATAACCCTGGACATCCTCACCCCTCCACCTCCCCCAGTCAACAACTGCAAAAAACCTTTCCAAAGCAAACTTTAAACTACTTGCGTCAGAAGTGGAAAGCTTCACTATTCCCTTGCAGAAGGATAATGATATCCAGGATGCGGAATCCTACACCAAGGCACTTTATATACATCTTCAGGATTGCATGGACCGTGTTATCCCAGATAAAACCAAGACTCCTTCCTTAAGCAAGAAGAAACCAGTCTAGTGGACCCCAGCCATAAGCAAACTATACAATAAAAGGAGGAGACTTATACAAAAAAAGGCCAAATCTCAAGTAGAAAAATCATCCCTGATCAGCAATAGTAAGAAATTGAGGGCCCTCATCATGTCAACTAAAGCCAATTTCGAAAAGAAAGTTGCCAAGGATGCCAAGGATAACCATAAGGCCTTCTATGGTTACGTCAAAAACCTAAATCGCAAAGCTCAGGTCTGTTCTGAGCTAGTACAAAATGGAACAAAATACACTGACCCCATTGACATTGCCAACATCTTGGCTGACAGGTTCAGTGCAAATCCCACCCCCCTCACCAACTGTAGGGCCTATTACTATTCCAGGGGATTGTGTAACTCCAATTATTACTGATACGTTGGTTAATAAGGCTCTATCTAAAGCTAAAAACACTGCCTCCATGGGACCAGATGGTGTCCCATGGAGGCAGTGTTTTTAGCTTTAGATAGAGCCTTATTAAACAACGTCTCATACGCGACCTCCAAAATGAATTAACTCTGCATTAGAATACCCTGTTCAGTCTCATCCTCTCGACAGAATATGTGCCCATAGAATGGCGCACAGCAACGGTGGTTCCGCTGCACAAGGGTGGACCCACAACCAACCCTGGGAACTACCGACCAATAAGCCTGACCAGTCTGATCTATAAGGCAATGGAGTGAATCATTATGGAACTCATAAATGGAGAAATTGGGAACCTCCAAACACTTGACCCCACACAGTTCGGCTTTGTCAAGGGCAGATCATGCCTCCTGAACCTGGTGGACTTCTTTGAGACAGTTACTCAGGCTATAGATAAGAGAAAGGAGGTACACATGGCTTACCTTGACCTTGCTAAAGCATTTGACACCATTCCCCATTCGGGTATTATTGATAAACTCACCAACCTGGGCATAAACCCTTACGTCACAAGATGGATCGCAAACTGGCTCTCAGACAGATCCCACAAAGTAAGAGTAGTGGGATCTATGTCCGATCTCAGTAATTACCATACATCTGGTCTATTCCACTGGAAGAGGAACACTGGAAATATGAGCCACAAAGCATCATAGAAAATGATGGTCTACATCACATGAGATCACCCATTGCCAACAGTTCAAAAGGTAGATGCTAGAAAACCCTATATAGTGATCCAAGAAAAGAAGACAAAAGTAGCATTGATCATTGAAATTGCCACACCTAGTGACTACAGTGTCCTGTGTGCAGAGAGACACAAAGTCATAAAATATCAGGACTGGCAAACAGAAACAAGAGCAATGTGGAAGAAAGATACCCAGATAGTTCCAATAGTAGTACAAGCAACGGGCCTTATAAAAAAGAATCTACAAGTATATTTAGATATGTTACCAATACATGTAACCCTGTACGAATTGCAGAAGGAGTCATTACTGGGTGCATTGTGGGTGCTGCGAAGAGCACTTTTGGCTGACATCAAAGAGTGAAACAATACTAATTTCATAAACTTTATCATACTTTGACTTAGTAATGAGGTCCATTCCCGTCATGGTATTAGAAACCCAAAAGATATGGAGAAATTAAAAAAGGGAAAAGATATCTAGATCTTTAGATCAGTTTGGCAAGAATCCACTCCTGCACTTCAAGGATTTAGTCATTTAACTTATCCGTCCTGCTTCTTACAGATTCGTAGGTGTTTACTAGGCTAACGACCACAAGGGCCTTTTTAAGCCTAGCCATGCATCCCAAATCTCTGACAAGTTCTGATACCCTTGATAAGTGTAAGCAGGGATTTGGGAGATGAAGCATTTGCAGGTTACCTGTTTGCATTAGAGACATGGGTGCCAAACCAGGGATGAATTTCTGGTTTCCCATCCAATTATCCAAGGTGCACTTGAACTGGGTTAGGGAGGAACTCTGCTTCACATAAATGGGGATCCTGTTCCAGAGATGGGGTAGTCTCTGGGATTCATACCTATCTCTCCAGCAGGTCCTATTTATATCACAGGCACAGTTTAAATCTTTAGAATGGGTAATTCCAGTGCTGTTTGTTCTGTGAATGTGCAGGAGGTTCATCAGAGTAGGGTCTGACAATGCCCTCCCCTCAAAAGCCTGTAGGAGACAGAATACAGGGATAGGGCCTTGAGGCAGTCTACATACGACATTTTACTTACACCCTGTATTCTTTTAGTGAGGAACCTCTATGTACACTATTTTGGCTCACACAGCACACGGGTCTTTTGGCCAACTTGACTTCAGGGCTAAGAATTTGCTAAAGACATTTTTGAACTACATTCCAGAAATTAGCTTCCATGTTCATAGGTTCATAGGTTCATACTAGGCTATCTGTGCCGGGGCATTTATAAGCCTAGCCCGAGTGTGTTTGGCTTTCGCCACCCTTAGATTTGAGTTTGCTGTGCCCTTTTTTTAAGGTTAGTTTACTGCACCTCTGTCTAGTAGTGACACAGAAGTAATCCCCAGGGTAAACCTATGATCTCCCATCCACTCATCAAGATTTCTCTTGAAGAGAGTCAGTGAGGTGCTCTGCCCAACATGGACTGGGATTCTATTCCAAAGCGAAGGGAGCCTTTGGGTTATGAATCTATCCCTCTAGCAAGTTCTATTTATTTCTGTGTTGAGATTCAAGTCCCTCGAGCGTGTGGTACTAAGGGATTTAGATATTCTGAGGTGGAGCATGTCCATTAATTCTGGGTTGGACATAGCTTTGTATGTCAGGCATAGATCGCCTCAAAGTAGGCGGTATGCGACTGAGTAAAGCTGGAGTTTCTTTAACCTGGCAGCATATGGCATCTGTTTCAGTCCCTTGATCCTCTTTGTGAGGTATTTTTGGGGTCTTTCTAGCTGCTGCAGGTGACGGGTAAGGTACATCCCAAAAGGGGCATTGCATTCTATGATGGGCCTGATGAGGGATGAATAAAGGAGCACTATTACCTCCCTTGATCTAGATGTGAATCCTTTTGTGATAAGGTGGGCTATGTAGAAGGTCTTTCAAACCACTTTAGCAATGTGGTTGTCAAAGGAGAGATTGCTAATAACTTGGGTCCCCAGATCCCTAATTACTTCTTCTGTATTTAATGGGTTACCACCTATGTGGTAATTGGTGGGCACTTTGTTTTTGCCAGAGGGTATAACTATACACTTCTTGGCATTTAGCTTTAGACCATGGCTCCGGCACCTTTTTGAAGGATGTTCATGTCAGCTGGAGAGTCAATTATGGCGCTCAGTTTGCAGTCATCTGCGAACTTGGTCAGCCATAGTCCTCCCGTGCTGGCCTGTACCTCGGAAAAGTATATGCCGAACAAGAGAGGTCCCAGGACCGAGCCTTGTGGGACGCCACTTGTAACTGGTTTAGAGTCTGACATGACTCAGGCAATTCTGACTCTGTGTGTTCTGTCTTTGAGCCAGTTAGCAACCCATCTTGTGACATAGGGGTTTATGTTTAAGCTAGATAGCTTATCTATGATGCCCGAGTGGGGTATTGTGTCAAATGCCTTTGCGAGGTCCAGATAGGCTGTGTGGACTACCTTCCCTTCATCTATGGCCTTGGTGACGGCTTCGAAGAAGTCAACCAGGTTCAAGAGGCAGGATCTGCCCTTGACAAAGCCGAACTGAGTAGGATCCAGTGTCTGTAGGTCCCCAATGTCTTTGTTTATGAGTTCCATGATGATCCTCTCCATGGCCTTACAGATAAGGCTAGTCAGGCTTATGGGGCGATAGTTACCAGGGTCCATTGAGGCGCCACCTTTGTGGAGCAGGATCACTGTTGCTGCACGCCATTGTTTCGGTACATATCCCGTAGTGAGGCTGAGATTGTACAGCAGTTTTACGTGAGGGTTTAGTTCTTCTTGGAGCTCATGTAGGACGCAACCCGGGACACGGTCTGGTCCCATTGAAGCAGTGTTTTTTGCCTTGGAGAGGGCGGCCTTCACCTGAGCATCTGAGATGTTAGGGAGGCTGCACTCTACTGGGATAGATATTTGCTCTTTAGGGGGGGAAGGGGGGAGAAGTTTGCACTGAACCTGTCTGCCAGGATGTTGGCAATGCCTGTGGGTTCAGTGTATTTTTTGTCATTTATAATCAACTCTGAGCATATCTGGGAGTTGCATCCCAGGTTCCTAACATAGCTTAAGAAAGCCTTGTGATTGTCTTTAGTGTCCTGTGCAATTTTTCCCTTGAAGCTGGCCTTGGAGGATTTTATGAGGGATCGTAATTTTTCGCTAGTACTGATCAGAGATGCCTTCCCTTTTAGGGATTTTGCTCTATCATGTAGTAGCTTCCTCCTTCTGTTTTACAACTTATTTATGGCTGGGGTCCACCAGACTGGACACCTACCTTTGGACGCTTGGGTTTTGGTTTTGTTTGGGATAGCATGATCCTTGCATTCCTGGAGGTGTCCATAGAATGCGCTTATATAGGATTCTGTGGTTTGGGCCATAGTTTCCACTGGCCCTGGGGCCTTGAAGGATTCCACCTCAGATTTGAGAAGTGTGAAGTTCGCTTTTGAGAAGTTTTTCACTGTGGTTTTCTGGGCTGGGGGTGGGGTCGGGTTGTGGATATCCAGTGAAATTAATTTATGGTCTGATCTTACCAATGAGGGGAATACTTCTGGTGCGGAGCATAGATTCCCCATGTTGGTGATGATCAGGTCAAGTATGTTTTCCCCTCTTGTGGGAGTTTTGACTAGTTGTTCCATAGCATTTGAGTTTATAAATTCCAGGAACCTTTGGGCTAGGGTGTTGGGGCTTGAGTAATGCTCCCAGTCAATGTTTGGGTAGTTGAAGTCACCCAGTATAATGGTGTTTGGAGAGATCTTCATGTTCTCCAGACGGTGGTCTGTAGCATGCTATAAACTGAAAGGCAGTTTTGCCCACTGTTAGTTGCACATGGATGGTTTATGATGCTTCGTGCAATGCCACTAACCTGGAGGTGTGGGTATCCTTGATAAATATAGATACTCCCCCTCCTTTTGTGGTTCGGTCAGAGTTTTGGGGCCGAAAAGCATGGTATGAGGTATAATCTGGTAGTGCTGGGGTGCTCTCTGGAGCCTTGAACCAGGTTTCTGTCACTGCACAGATATCGATGTTCTCCATACTGAGGAGAGATTCGAGTGCGTGCATTTTGAGGTTTAGACTTCTGGTGTTTAGCAGCATTACCCTTAGTTTCTTGTTCTTTGTGTTTTCTAAGGAGGTGGGTTTGTCTTTTGAGCCTTGCCTAAAAAAGGCACTATGGGGGTGGCAAGAGCCTTTGCCAGTATCCGAAAGCCCAAGGGTGACAGGTGCAAGCCGTCCCTTGCGAAGCAACGTGGCTTGTCAAGCATGTCATCCCAGGCTGACAGGCGCTGGATCCCCTTTGAATGACACCAAAATTTTAGCCAATTGTTAAAATCGATCATTTTGTCTTTATACTGTGGCATCATTCTAGGTGAGGGTAAGATGCTGCTCAAAGTCAGGGTCATACCAGCCTGGGCTACATGATCGGAGAGCTCCTTTATGTCTCTTTTCATGTAGTCAAGGGAGGTACTTCTCAGGTCATTCACACCAGCATGTACTATGACCATTTCATATTTGTACTTGCTTTGGAGTGACCTGAGTGCTTGCATTATATGGCGGATCCTAGCGCCCGACAGGCAGCTCACTGTGATCTTCTCCTTGTTCAGTCTGGTGAGCGGGAAGTCAGTGTGTCTGACTATAGAATCACCTATTACAAGTGTGTCAGGTGTGTTGTTCTGCCTTAAGGGCTGTGACTGTTTGGCACACTGACTTTGTGAGCTATGTGTTGCACGTGTTTTGTTGTGGGGTAGCGTTTGTTTGGATGTCTGCTTTGGAGGTCTCTGCTGTTTAGGGAGATTTTTAATTAGAGCCTCCGAGTATGTTTTTGTGTGTTTGCGTGTTTGGATTGCTGTTGTGGTAGGACAATGTGTGACTGGATTAGTGTTGTGTGATGTTATCTTCTCCTCCTGACTGGTTACACCAGTTTTGAGGTGAGAGAGCTCGGCCGCCTGTTTGGCTATATGGTTGCATCTCTCACATATGTTTGAACCTATTTGGAGAAGGAGAGGGTTGTCCGTGTACATGAGACAGTTGTAACATTGCCTCAAGATTCCCAGATTCACCAGTTGGACTGGAGAGGAAACCATTAACTGATCTTTGGACATGCTAGAGTAGTATAGTGGACTCTTTTATCACTTAATTAAAGAGGACCAACAGGGGACAGGGTAATTGTAGAGAGTATATGAGGATGTAGTGCTTTTAGCATATTAGTGCTAGATTGTAAGATTGCTTATTTGGGCAAGTGCAGGGCCTTAGATTGAGAATAGGGTGTTTAATTTGAGAAACAGAGTAGTTCTAAGGGAAAAAGTGAAACGCACACTTTGTGGAGCCGGGAATAGTTTAAACCCAATTAGGCGGCGCTGCCCGATGCTGCGCTATGCGCACAATCACGCAAAGCCTCTCAGAAGCGGATTTTTATGCAGGGAACTTCAAAGAGCTAGAAATCGCCCAAAACGGCCAATTACTACAAGATTCTTGTGCTGAGGTCACTCCTTCAGGGACAGATAGGCTGCTCAAGGCTCCCCACTCCCACTGGTGAGCAAAGAAACTTCCTTCTATCCAAGTAAGGAAATGGGCAACAAAGGAACTATCCAAAAGTCCAGAATACAGCAACGCCTGTATAGGGGACTATTCTAGTTAAGGAAAGGTGGGAAACAAGGCTATATATATTTTTTTTCAAGAAAACAGCAGGAAAATTACAGTATATTCAATGCACAGGCTAGCGCACTTGAGTGGGCAGCCTCAACAGTTAATTACAACAAACTTTTAAATTAACTGCAGGAAATGAAAAAATGCAAAAACAAGCTTATAACAGCTAAATCAGCAGTGTAAACTCGCTTTTCTGTGAGAAAGGAAGGTCACACAGGTAGAAACAGAAAAAATATACTTATATCTTGAAAGCAGTCGCTCTTTTCGTTTCTCTGCTGCTAGCACCACTCTGCAGGACCACGAGGAGCTGTTGCTCAGTAGTATAAACGAAAAAAATGCTCAGAAGTGGATTTTTATGCAGGGACCTTCAAAGAGCTAGAAATGGCCCAAACCGGCCAATTACTACAAGATTCTTGTGCTGAGGTCACCCCTTCAGGGACAGATAGGCTGCTCAAGGCTCCCCACTCCCACTGGTGAGCAAAGAAACTTCCTTCTATCCAAGTAAAGAAATGGGCAACACAGGAACTATCCAAGAGTCCAGAATACAGCAAAGCTTGTATAGGGGACTATTCTAGTTAAGGAAAGGCGGGAAACAAGGATGTATTTTTTTTTTCAAGAAAACAGCAGGAAAATTACAGTATATTCAATGCACAGGCTAGCGCACTTGAGTGGGCATTGTTATTAGATATGCTTATTATGCAACTAATACCATCTGTATAGTAGACAGTACACAGAGCTGTCTGCCATTATTCTTATCAATGTCCATGTTTCTGGTTTTATGCAACAAATTTCAAGGAGGAATCAAACATATGTATTCTAATAACTGCTTTGTGTGGCACACTTCCTTTGGAAACAGTATGAAAACCATCAACAAGGACATCCAAATGAGGGCAACAACAGCCTTATTAGGAAGTAGTACAAATCTTCCTCGTCTATAAATTACTGAGATATTAGTTAATTCTAGTAGCATCTTCACCATAGTTTTATGGAGTGAAAGAATCACAAAGCTGCCATACTTCTCCCCATACCTAGGCAAAAGGCCACGAGTTAAAGCCCTAGAGGAATCCTTCCTTGGCCATAGTTCTACCTTCCTTTTCAGCCTTGCTTTCTTAAATATTAGAGTAGATCAAACTATAGATCAAACTGGAATTTAGTTCTCATCCACCACCTGTAGTTTTTCTTCAGTACCAACTGCTAGGTTCTCTTATTTGTGTAGAAGGACATCAATTAAAGATGTTAGGCTTTTCCTGCAAAGTCCACCTTTCCATATGGTGATCTCTTCACCCCAGAAACATCTTAGTTATGTGAATACTTTTCTTTATAAAAAAAGCAGGTCATAGAGTTCTTCAGCAGCAAAGACAAAATGGATAAACTGATTTCAATCGAGCTTCTTGCTTTGAAATTAATTGGATGCTTCCAAACCCTTAAGGTTTGTGAGGCTGTCCAAAAGGTAACCATGATTTAGAATACTCCCCTTTTAGTTAATTTTGGCCATCCTTATAAGGTTTGCATTGCTGTTTCGTCTCAATATGCAGCTGAGATAAGGGAAAATGATTTGTACTTCTGGGTACTGCTGTTTAGATGTCATTAATAGAAAGTCTTTAACAAGCAAACATTTAAAATACTGTCTTACAGGGTAGCTTATGGGATCAAGTTGACATTAAGATCCCTGAAGCAGTACACATGGCAGAGGCCTACCTGGTACAAATGAGAAAGGACTTTTCATCATCCCCAGAATGCGTACCTCACAATAATGTTGCACAAAAGGACTCATTTCATACAATGACCAAAAGGGAAATGGTCTGCTTTCTTTCCAGCAAAAGTGCTATGGTGACTCTGAGGTGGTCCAGAGAATTAGATCTGCTTTAATGAAGCCCATATACTTACAATATACTGAACCTTGAAAATCATCACCAGGATCAAGAGAATACTTTCTGAGGATGCTTATACTGAACAAAATGGTGGATTTTTTTTTTAATTTGTGTTTTCCATTTTAATGTTCTAATAAATTAATATCTTTATTGTAGGTATTTTTTCATGAACTTGTCTATGCTACCCCATGAACATGCAACAAATACCATTTCAACTAGAAAATACCCAGTTAAAGACAATAAAGTAGCCTACTTAGTGATTTATCTGGCAAGATCATGGTAGTTTATGAATGTAATTTTTATATTTTTCATAGTTTGCCAAAACTCTCAAATGAATTAAGGAATATCTGAGAATATGGCAATGCAAAGAATGCTGAGAAAAAATGGATGATGGAGAAGCATACCATGAAGGCAACTTGGCTTAGACTGTTAGCTTTCAATAGTACTCTGGAAGACTAAAGGAGCCATGATAGAAGATTCCACGACTGAAAAGTAATTGTACTGTGTAATGCACAATTAAAGTAGCTGAATTTAAATTTAGTCACCAAAATACTAGTTGTGAATTTTAAGATGACCACTTTATAGACCTTTACTTTTCTCTGTTTTATATTTTCTCCAAATCTTTTGGGTTTCTAATATCATACCAAAACATGTCTCTGTTCTTTAATGTCTCCAAGTCTTTTGGGTTTCTAATACATGACAGGGTTGGACCTCATTCCTAAGTCAAAGTTTCTCTGCAGTGAAGCTGTTCTGGTGAATGCTAAAGATAAAATTAAATCCTTCTATTGTATGTATTTAGAAACCAGTTAAATTGGTGCCACATAGTAAATTCATCTGTCTCTCCTTTTTTATGGTATATTTAATAAATGATCACCCCAAAATAATTCTGACTTGATGGACAATATCAAACAGTCCAGTTAGTGTAGGAATGCTACCTTACTACATCACATTGTTTGGTGTTCTGCTTATATGTGATTATTGCAACAAGCAATTACATCCACAGAGTTTATTTGTTTATAGTGCTTTATTTTAGAATATTTTTAGTTTCTATTTTTTAACGTGAATATTTACACAATTTTTTGAATGTTGGTAACACACTGCCTGCAAGGGGAGTAAAAGGAAAAAGTGCATTTAGAAGCTAAATGGGGAAGGCCCCACACAAAGAAGGAGGTGACACATTTGATTTCACAGCAATCACTACTTCTGCAGGGAAGGAAAGGTATCTACTTGAAGTTTAAGGCTTATAAAATAGCTTCTTAAAAACCTCTAAACTAATACAATAACAGAAATCTTTAGATTTATTTGTACTAAAGAAGCAAAACATTGCAAATGAAATCTACATTTTTCCTGTGAGTAACACACAATAAAATGGCTAACTTTTTTGCTGACTGAAGTTATTATGAGCTTTCCAATATGAATACATAAGCCAATCACAGATTCACCTCCACAACAATGGCTGCATGTGTAATTTAAATTCTGAAAGTGAATGCATGCAACACTGCAGAATAGTTTAGTTCTTATACAAACTTCAGTTTTAGTACTGTAATTTATGTAATAGTATGAAATGACTACTAAAATAAACTGCACAATATCTACTAAAGGCATTAAAAATACTTTAATATAATATAATTAATATAATTATAAGTTTATATATATATATATATATATATATATATATATATATACAACATTATTATAATTAATATAATATATTAATATAGAAGTATCAAAGATAATAAAAGTACTTGACTTTTGATCTGTTTGATTACTTTGTGCTCTATGTTTTTTGTTTCAAGGATCTGTAGTAGATTTATATATGCTATGTAAATTTTTATGTGTGTATGTGTGTGTGTATATGTGTGTTTATGTCTGTGTATTCTCACATTCATCAAGATACACAACTGCAAAATGTCGACGACACCAATGCTGACATGCTAACAATCATGTTCTCAAAAACAGCCTCTATGCCTGCAAAATTTAATAACAAAAAAAAAATAAATAAATCATTTTTTACAAGGAGGCAAGCACCCCTACACTCTTATAGCCCCTACCAAATTATATAGTCTAACTCCGAGATCACAACATTGGGAAAAAGGGCATATTCCTCAACCCTGAGAATTGTGTAATCTCTCACATCTGTTGACTGTTTAGTCAGCCAAATGTGGTCAATTAAACAGATGCCAACCAAGGATTTAGATCAAATGCAGGCCACCTCTCGATCTCTCTTTGTACATTTCTCTCTCTATATATATATATATTATTTATATATATATATATATATATATATATATATATATATATATATATATATGTTAATTACACATACAAATACTAAATACTGCTTCGGGCCTCAATGGCAAGAAAGACTGATGTCATAGCATTGGCTGGCTTTCTTTACAGCCAGCTGTACTGACGTCATGATAGCATGTCTGCCAGCCCAGGGAGGAGAGAGAGTTTTACTCTGCTAGTCAGGTAGACCGAGGGCTTCCGAAGTAGGAAATCCCATAAGTCAGGACTGCAACAGTGAAACACAAAGAACATCACGGAGATATTGAATTGCTGAGGACTCGAGTTCAGTGGTGGAAAGGGAAGCAATGAGAGCTGACAGGGAGGGAAGACCCAAGCACATTCAGGACAGTAGTGAAGGCATAGTTCGAGACTACTGCAAACTGGGCATTAGTTTGAGTATCATACTGCCATACTCAAAAGCCAACAGTGTGATGGACATTACTGTACTCCCACAGTCCAGCTATACAACTAGCAAAATTGAATACAAAGATGATGATAAACTAATTACTGAAACATGGCTCACAACAGCATGGACTGGACAGGCCAGTGAATGAGGTGAAATGATTATCAGAAGCTAAAGGAGAAGCCAGAAAAAAACAGAGAATACCTTCATTTGCCTTTAACTAGGAAGAATTTGTAAGGCAGGTAAAACAGACACAAGAGGCAACAATAAACAATATTTTGCATGATTTGCATGACAGCAAGTGAGGAAAAAGGGACTGTCACCCAGGTACAGCTTACAAAATTGTCTTACATTAACACTACAAATGATGAAAGTTATTACATAAAAAATTGAAGGACCCTGCCAAATTATGGGGGTACAAAATATTCCAAATCTACTCAACCCTTCATTTAAATAGCCACTGATTCATCAGAAAAAGCTGCAACACTGAAAAGTACAGCTGAGTTTGTATTCCACATGCATATTCTATAATTTATTTCAGTACTTAATACTGTGAATCTCACATGAATACATACTTTCCTTTCAGAATTCTTCACAAGTTTATCTGCCTTCATAGCTTACTCTGCATTTCAAGTCAGAGTCGTGATATCACAATTTGTTTCCACAGGAGTAACTGTGAGATCACAGCCGCTACATTATGACTGCAAGATGGGGAAGACAAAACAGATGTGAAACTCTTCACCTTCTTGACTGCATCTTAGTAGCAGCTGTCAGATGAGCAGCATAAAATGCCGAAGCTCCTTTGAAATGGAGCAGCCTGTTATCAAGGACACCACGTGTGTGAGTGTGTGTGCGGGGGGGGGGGGGGCTTTAATGTGCTCCCTGCATGCCAAAACATCTGTTTGCTTACTGTACACTGCAGTGCAGTAAAACAAAATCTGATTAATTTTGCTTAGATTTTGGTGAATATCTTACTTCCAGAATCCCACAAGGCATCTGTTCAGCAAGTTGAAAGATTTCTAAAAAGCTGCAATGCCTGTCAGGACTTTAAGCAAGATCTGACCTTTTGCTTTCTGATCGTATTTTCTGTCCTTAGATTGTATAGTTAGAATGCAGCAGTCACACTCTAGTAAAAGTAAAATGAACTATCTTGTGTATGTGAGTGATGAAGCTACCCCACATGGTTAACATCTCAGGGTTGCTTTACTAATTCATTAATCAGTTATTCCTGTTAAGTATTCTTCAAGGGTCACTAGGGATAACATCTGATTAAGTCATTTTCAGTATTCCTCAGTCATTAACAACTTTCACCACAACAATGCATTCAGCAATATAATGAATTGTTTACTACAATTACTTTTTACTATTTACTAATTAAGGAATAATTTTTAATGGCAAGACATTGCTACCATGTTATGATATCTGATTTTGACTATGTAAAGGACGATGACAAGGAAATTAGCTCACAGACTTATAAATGAAGGTTGCTAAAAGCACTTCAGATAGACACTTCTCTGTGATTCATTAGTTTGCTTCCTATTTTCAAACCCTTGTCATTCTGTTGAGGGGGGCTCTGAAGTTTCCCATTTTTTATTATATTCACTGGTATTTTGTTTTGATTTCTTCCTAGGCAAGCCACCACTTTAATTTTTTTTTTCCTAGGCAAGCCACCGCTTTAATTTTTTTTCAAGCAGATATAATCAAATGAATCAAGGCAGCTAATACATTTTGAATTTTAAATTTTACTGTATTGAGAACCACATTACACTCACAGAAAGATAGTTTATGAAAAACATATGGCTGTAAAATACAATGGTTGTGTGAACAAAACCAAAGACTTTCCAAGCATAGATGGGTAAAGCCCTGACTATGGGTCAGGTGATCCAAATTCAATTAGCAGTTTTGGTACTTGATGACACAGGCAAGGGGGAAAATAGCTGGGCCCATCAGTGGGGAGGGAATGGCAGAGCAGAATGCATGTAAGCTACTTTCCTTGCAGGAGTAGTGGGAGGTGTGCTGCCTGTCCTAGGGTGGGATTTTACTCACTAAGCCATCACCTGGTGTCAGTCTTCATTAGTGAGTGTGGGGTGTGTACATTTAAATGGAGGAAGGCATAGTGTGCCTCTGTGGTGAAACAGGTAGCTCATCCTCCTTTCAAGAGGTTGGGAGGGTGGCCTAATGGTTAAGGTGTTTGCCTTGCAAACACAAGGTACAGGGTTTGAGTCTCACAAAGGATAATTGGCTAGGCTTAAAATGGCTCGCAAGGGCAGTTAGCCTAGTACTAATCTATGAACCTATAATCTATGAACCTATAAAGAGGAGGTATTAGGGCCATAGAAATGCCCTCAGATCAGTTGGCAAAGGCACAAGTAACCCACATAAATGCCTGTATGATAGCTTCCACAGGTGGCTGTCATCCCTTTATAGTACTAGGTACATCCCTCAGAATGGTAAATGAATGGGCTTACCCTGATAGAGGAGGGCTTAAACTTTCCACACCTTGCATGAAGAGTCAGTGACATGGTCATGTGAGATAAACGTACAAGGCATGCCCACACCATGCACTCTGAGACAGTATTTGGTATAATAATATGAGGCATGCCCACTCCATGCACTCTGGCATAGGGTTAGATTCGACAAAAATACGAGGTATGCCCACAACATGTACACTGATACAGGATTAGACACAACAGAAGTATGAGGCATGCCCACGCCATGCACTTTGACATAGGGTTAGATGCGGCAAAAGTAAGAGGCATGCCCACACCATGCACTCTGACACAGGGTCAGGGGTGACAAAAGTATGAGGCATGCCTACACCATGCACTCTAAGACAGGGTCAAGGATGACAAATGTAAGAGGCATGCTGACAGGTATCATGACAAGCAGCCAGTGTGCCCTATGGCACAAATCAAAGGCATACAATCTTTCCCCCACTGTGCATTAATTTATGCAGATGGGCATGGCAGTTCAAATAAAAAGTATGCCTTTATGTCTCACTGTGCGTTAAGAAACAAAGCTGATTGATATAAGATGGGTCACAATTTATGACAAAGGCAACCCTGCCCTGATGTTTCAGTTATTCCACTCATCAACCCTACACCAGGAATTCATTTAAGAAGAATATTCTGAGTGAGCCTCTCTAACCATTTAGGCTGACACTGTAGGTCTAGGACAGAGAGGGACACTCACATACACTGAAACAGCATTATTTAAACATTATTTAAACATTTCTGCAATACAGCTACTTCGGTCTCTGATCTCCTCCTTGCAAGCTTCTGCTAACAGATGGGAACTCAAATTTTTTATGATTTTGACGTGCCAGTCAGATGATCAGTCATTAATTACAGGATTGAAAAGATAGAAAATAATTGCAAGAATAATTTTTATTGCAGGACCTTGTCAAGACACATGCCTGCAGAAATTGCTTTTATGTTTATTTTGGCATTTACACCGCAGCTTTTTT